>NC_090931.1:724877974-725178113 GCF_040938575.1 Ambystoma mexicanum
GATCCTACTACAACTTCACATGGAGTACCTCTGATTTGTACCTCTCCCCTGAAGTCTTTCAAGGTTGGCAAACTTCTCCACCTCGCTACTCTTAACTCTTACTCTGCTGTCAAACAATCCCCTGACATCTGCCACCTGGAAGAACATGACCTGGATGACCTTGGTCGCACAGAGACATGGTTCAAGGCCAGCTCAGTCACAAGCTTTGACACTCTCCTTCCTGATGGCTACAAGATCCTCTCCACACCCAGATCAGACCATTCTGGTGGGGGTGTAGCCTTGATTGTGCCGGAGTGGATTTCTGCCTCTATCATTCCTAGGCAAGCCTACTCCTCCTTTGAATGCGTAGTCTGTAGGCTTTCTCTCTCTCCTGGCCACTCTCTCACAGTGGCAACTATCTACCGGCCACCTGGTCAGATCACCCCCTTCCTCTCCAAGTGGGCAGACCTCTTGTGCTCCCTCATGGCCTCAACCACTCAACTCCTCCTCCATGGAGACTTCAACATCAACTTGGATGCTTCCTGTCCTGCCATGGGACTCTTTTGCAACCTTTGCAATTCTCTCTCTCTATATCCCTCCACATGGCACGACTCCCTCTGCAGGGCACACTCTTGATGTTCTGATCTCCTCAGACCTCCCCCTCTCTAATCCTCTCACCATGACTCTCTCCTGAAGTGACCACTTCCTCCTTTCCTCTCATCTCTCCCTCTCTCTACCCCTCAGTGCAAGCCTACCCCCACACTGACATCCACCTTCTCAGTCATTTGACCCATGAAGCGTGTGTCAGTTGAGGCTTTTGCCGCATCTTTCTCTCCCCCTCCTGCACCTCTGGCTGACTCACACCCTGACATGGTCCTTTCCATGATCCACTCTGCTATCTCTGACACTCTTGATGTACTTTCCCTATCATGAGGATCTGCATGAAACCTAAAATCAAATGCAACTCTTGATACGACTCAGACCTCATCACCCTTAAATACAAGTGTAGGGTGGCTGAGAGTTAATGGTTGGCATCATGTACATTCTCTGACAAACTGACCTGCCGCCTTCTCCAAAGGCAATATCGACCCTCTATCCTCCCTAAGAAGAGATCTCACATCCAAGCCCGCAATTCTGCGGCATCCAACAACTCGGCGGAATCTTTAAAATCTGCAAGGAGCTGGCCAATCCTGCTGCAGTCTCTGCCTCTCCTGTCCCATCCCAGGCCCTCTGTACGGCCCTGGCTTCTCACTTAATCTCTAAAACCTAGGACATCCTGTCCATCCTCTCAGTGTCTCCTGCCTCTCCCTCCTCTCTCTCCTCTTTCTCTGGCCCTGCTGCGGCCACCCCCTCCCTTCTCTGCCTTTCCTATCTTCTCCCCCGATGAGGTTTCAAGACAAGTCTGATCGATGAAAACCTCTTCTAAAAGGTTCTTCCCCGTTCTTCCAAAACCATCAAGGACCATATTAACACCCTCGCTCCAGCCCTGGCTGACTTCTGCAAGTACTCTTTCACCTCCGGGACCTCCCCCTTCAGCTGAAGCTCTCTCTTGTGCACCCTCTTCTCAAGAAACCATCAGCCGACCCTTCCCTTCCGGCCAACTATCGTCCGATCTCTATCACTCCTTTGCTGGGCAAACCCTTGGAAAATCCGGCCATCTACCTGCTTAATCTTCTCTCTGAATCTCTTGGTTTTCTCCATGACCATCAGTCTGGCTTCAGAGCAGCCAGAAACACGGAAACTGCTCTGCTGAAGATTGTGAAGACCTGCTCGCCAACCTGGATTCTAATCTCCCCTCTGTCCTCATCCTATTTGATTGCTCTTCTGCCTTTGACATGGTCAACCATGCAGTCCTGCTCAACCAGCTCTGTGATTACCTGGGTATCACTGATCAGGCTCTGGCCTGGCTGACTTCTTTCCTCTCTCAACCTGGGTCCATCCTCGCCTCTATCTCTCTCTCCACCTGTGGTGTTCCCCAGGGGTCTAGCCTTTCTCCCTGGTTGTTTAACCAATATCTGGAACCTCTTGCATACCGAATTGCCACTCTCTGCTCCAATTTCCAGTGCTATGTGGATGACACCCAGCTAGCCTTCAGGCTCCCCTCTGCCGCCTCTTCTCCCTCTCTTATCCAGGATTGTCTGCCTGCAATCCAGGAGTGGTGCACCGTCAATGATCTCTGCCTGAATGTAAGCAAGACGGAGATCCTCCTCATCAGCACTCCTGCACCTCTATTTCTTGGCACTCTCTGGCCAGCTCTCTGGCCATCCTCCTGCTCCCACCTCTGAGGCTAAGAACCTCAAGGTTATCTTTGACTCCTCTCTCTTCTTCTCTCCACATATGTTTGATGTCTCTTAGAAGTTAAACTACCAACTGCATCCCCTCAGAGGTATTCTTCCTTTCCTCTCCTTCCCGCAGAAGCTCACTGTATCTAGAGCTCTGATTCTCTCGAGGCTTGACTACTGTAACAGCCTCCTTTTAAATATGCATGCCTCTACTCTCCGTCCTCTGTAACTCATCCAGAACATGACTGCAAGACTAGACATTGGCCTCAAGGCCGGGGATCATATCTGTGCAGCACTGAAATCTCTCCATTGGCTCCCAGTGGCTGCAAGGATCAAGTTCAAGAACCTTTGCATTGTCCACAAGGCCTACTGGGGCCTGGGACCAAAATATCTCCAGCTTTCTCTTCTGAAGTATCTTCCCACGTGAGCACTTCCCTCTTCCTCCTCCTCCAACTCCTTGAGGGTCAGTCGCTTGTCCAAGCAATGAGTTGGGGGCAAATCTCTCTCTTCGGCCGGCGCTCCCTCTGGACCAGCCACCCTGCCTCTCTGAAACTTGAGCAGAACCATCTCCAGTTCCAGAAGCAGCTCAAGACTTTCCTCTTTGCCTTCTCTCTTCCGCTACCCTGCTGATCTCCTGTCTGATACTGCAATGGTTACCTGGCTGCCATCTGTACCACAGACCCAGGTGCCTGCCCTCCCAGTTGCACACTTGCACTGCTCCCTGGCAACACTGCACTTGGGGCTGTATCTGCAACCCTACAACCCCCGTTACTGGCCCTTATCTATCTCCTGTTTTTCTGCAATCAACACTTGCACTGCCATCTGCTGGCCGCACTTCTTGTTTTTCAGTGTTTGATCATATGTCTTGCACTTGCTCCTCCTCCCCTTGCCTGGCACTTCTCCCCTTAGATCATTGTCGTGTTCCCTCTTGTTCCCCTCCGTCGCCTTGTCCCACCTTGTAACACTTGTATATAAGCGCGATATAAATAAAATATCATATCAAATATCATATCATTAAATGCAAGGTTACATGGGGCATCTACAGGATGTGGGAATAAACTGACAGTCTGATAACTAAATTTCTCACCAGAAGTTTTATGATAACGTCAATGTCCATATGGCATTCAAATAATTGTCAGGACATTTCACCTGGAAAGACATCTGTGTTATCAACATTATTTTCACACATAACAGATACGTCTGGAACATTGTGCGTGCCTGCATACAATGTATTTTTTAAGGGATCACTGTTTTTAAGTGGCAATGCGTTTATAAAGCAAGCAATAATTGCAGTAGGTGAGTTATACATTGTATTTACACTCAGAACCGTATCTGAATTAAATATCATACTTCATTCTTGCCAGCATATCAAAGAATGAATGCAGAGAACAGTGCACACGTTTATTGTTCACAGCGCACACTTGACTGCTAGTGGGTACTTAAGAAAAAGATGTATTAGCTAGCAAAATGGTACGCATTTCGTCTGCTTCAGTATGATGAAATACTTGGCTACACCTTCTGGGCTTTGAATCACATGATGTGCCGCTTCTTGATATAGCATTATTACTAGATACTTTAAATATGCTTGGAAACATGCCAATTATGTCTGGTAATCAATGCAATTTAAAGGCGCTTACATTGGCGCATAGCTCATTACTGTGATGCGGGAGGTTACCCGCACCTCCACTCGTTTGTGTGACAAACTGCTTTGATTTCTGCAGGGCGTGGGACTTACACGGTAAGGATCCTGTGTCCGTCTCGCTGGATCCTATAATATGCTAGTCTTCTCCAACTGTGGGGATGCTTCTCGGGTGCAATTAGAATACCAATCTGCAACAGTCCAATTATTAATGGCATGTGTGAAGTTTAGTATTTTTTTTATTGATGTTTGGTGCAACCGTTCGCCCTAATTCTGCTCGAATCACGGTCTGTATATACTATTTCCCCCCTCTCTCACTCTGTCCTCTCTTTTCCCCTTTCTCTTTGACATACAAACCCAGTTTTTCATTCAATCTTAGCTCTTTCTTTCATTCTTTCCTTCTCTCTCTGTCCCTTTTCCATATCTCTGTTTCATCTCTCTTTCTCTTCTTTCTATCGACCCCACCTCTTCTCTTATCTCTCGAGCAAATGCTCCCTCCCTCTTTCTTTGAATATTTTCCTCTATATCTTTCTCCCTTGATCTCTGTTATAATCCATCAGTGGCCCATAGCTGTGTGGGCAGGGGGTTTGCTGGAACCTTTTGCTCAATATTTAGACACTATTTTACAGCCTCTGATTTAAGAGACAAGTACTTTTCTAAAGGACGCTGGACATTATCTATGAATATTAGATTCCACAAGACATTGCTAAAGAACAGTTTACTCTTCACCATTGATGTATAGTCTGGATACCTTGATTCCCCAAGAGGAAGTCATACATGCAATTACATGGCTTCTATTAAAACATGAGTCATTACGAACAGAAAAAGATCTTTGTATTAAAATTATTCAAGATAATCCTAGATAATAATGTCTTCATACTACTTACAGATCTCTAGAACATCGATGTGGTCAGCAGCAGCACCACATATGGTAATATATTCCTGTATTGTTTTGAATCAACAAGTGTATTACCGAATAATAACAGGAATTTTCATATAATAATGTGGTATCATTATATTGACCATATCTTTGTCATATGGCATTCTTACAAGGATACATTTGAGTAGGTCTTTACCTAGTTAAACAACACTGATCCAAGATTAAAATTATAAATGATTATTGCTGACCCTTATGTAAATTTCTTAGATGTAGGTCTCACCTATTCCTACAATTTATGTGGTTTCATTATGAATATTTATTGCAAGTCTAAAACGTATCAAACAGGATTTTTCTTACAGTCAATTTCTTAGACTCAGACAAATGATGAGCGTGAATTGTCCAAGCAATTAGACATCATGACAAACTTATTTGTGGATTGAGGATATGACAGGACTGTGAGGGGTCAGAAATGTGAGGCGGACAATTTTGTGATGAATTTTCAAAAGATGTAATTTTGTTAAATGGGCCGATTGGATAAATGCCTCACTATCCATACCCTGACGAGGATTTCCTGGGCTAAAATAAACTACAGGAAAGACTCTAAAAAAGGATATCTGTCCCTCACAAATATACATATAAGGTATTGCATGGCAATTCAAAAACAATAAAAATAACATAACAATTGAATTCATAAAATGGCAACGGTCTGTCCTTATAATCTGGGTGACTTCCCATTCCCCTGATTCAAGCAGGATTCTGCTCCACAGTTTCCAAAAAGAAATAAGGAAATCCTGGTTTGTAACACAATTCCAACATAGTTCTTTGTGACTCCACTTGACAACAGAAAGTTCCAACACAGTTCTGTGTGCCTCCAATTGGACAACAGAAAGTTCCAACACTCCAGTGATTCAACAAAGAAATAGAAGGTTCTTTCTCTAATTTGAGCAAGAGTATGATTCAGAATTATCCCCTTAACATAAAGAATATTTACTTAGTTTGTCAATAGCAACAATTGTCTCTATCAGGAGGATTTGCCACAACTGAGTATTTCTAAAGAAATGTAATTCCACTACTACAGTTCTTTCTTCAGCACCATAAACAACATACATTGTCTTTGTCTGGACGCTTGCCACAACTGAGTATTTTTGAAGAAAGATAACTCCTCTACAGCAGTTTCATATAATACTTTCTTCAGCCCCATAAGCAACATACATTGGGCCTCATTACAAGGTTGGTGCCCCAGTAATAACGATACCGGTAAGGCAATACCGGCATCCATTACCGGACCGGTGTATTACAACCCTTGATGCCGGGACCCGCTGTGGCTGTGCTCCACCATACCGGCATGCGCACGGGGATGCAGGCGCCATGCCAGTAACACCAGCATGCCGCAAGGAAGAGGACATCACGAGTCGAACCGACATGCACATAGCGGCAGCCAGATGCCGGTAAGAAGGGCCACCATGATGCCAGCAATGCCGGCATCGCAGATCACCCGTTAATAGCAAACTGCTGTGTTCCAAACTGCCACAGGTGCAAACAATCAGCACAGGTGGAGGCAGGCACAGCAAAAATGGAGCAAACCCACACACCACAACCCTTGCAAGTCCAAAATGATACCACTAGCAGTTGCCATACAGGGGCTGGAGGCCATGCCTGCACTGCCACTACTCCAGAAGGCACTAAACCAGGGGATGCAGGGGAGGTGCAGGAGGAGAAGGAGGGCAAGACTGGACCAGAGCTTACAGCCAGTGCAGGCAGTGGTACCCCGCAGGCAACCACCAATCCTTTGCATAAGAGCCAGTCCATTTGATCCCCACCCTGTACTGCCTGGACAGGGACAGAATACACACAATTGTGGATCTCATTCACGATGACCTGGTTAGCCTGATCAACATCCATGCCACCATCCCCCCTCTGCTGAAGGTAGTGGCGGTGTTCCACTTCCTTGCAATGATGCTGCGCAACTCCACGATTCCCCGCTACATGGAACGTCACGCTGCATGGGGTGCCTGGCTTCTGGGTAAGTCCAACCACAAGGCCATGGGAGTTGTTGTTGGGGGGGACCACAAGTGCATGTAACCTGTCTGCTGGCTGGGCCATGGGGGTTGTTGTTAGGGGGAGTACACCGTCCTGGGTGGCAACCACTTTGACCCCAATTAATATGACGGGATGTGTGAGACTGACAATAAATGCAGACATGCCATGACTGTGTCAATGGTAGCTAAGAACACAGCACCCACCCCTGCACATGCACAAGGTACATCATCAGACCTCAACCACATGTATCACAATGCACCAACCTGCAGTCACAATGCATTATTCAAATGAGCGCAGCAAAGTACAGCGCAGGTCATGCAGACATGACTGAGCCTAATCCAACTGCCTCTCGGGCAATCCCCTGTCACTGCCCCTGCCCAACAAGAACACAGCACGCCACCATGACATACACAGCACCTGAAAGGACACCCAAAACTCTAATGCGACATGGTTGTACAGATTAGATTGCAGCAAGTGGTGAACACCACTGACACATGTGCGACTGCTGCAGGACCAATACACAGCACCTCATTTCTACCATTGCAGTTGACACCCAGTGCCATCACAGAACTGTCTCCCTACACTGGTGGACCATACCACCAATTTCATTGTGCCATGGTCACATGGGTGAAGGCATTGACGGACATGTACATGGCGTCATCATGTGTATGAAAGCATGAAAACCATCATCCTGTGCCCTACATGCATACTGGGTTTACCACTGCAACGCAGCCATCACATGTGAGCACATCATGGGCCTACTGACATCATCTGTGTGAGTGCTGCATCAGGAGTCAAGGTCCCTCCAACCTGTACTTTACCCATGCTCCCCTACCATGGACCAACATCGAGTGCACCGAACTGAGTGTTGCTCTAATAAAATGGCAATAGCTGGCAGTAAAGATCCCTTGCATCTGACCACGAACAATATATAGCCAGTGTACACAAGGAATTCCAAAAACCCTCACAATGAAAATAACAATTGCTCCCATACAGGTGATGCTGAGTATCCCCTGAATCTGTGGCTCCTCACCTCTGTCAGGCATCCAGTCAACAAGCACGTAGAGGACTACAATTGTGTGCATGCACGCACTCGTGTGATGATTGAGCAGACATTTGGGCTGTTGAAGGCACGGTTTCACTGCGTCAGCAGGTCTGGTGGGGCACTCATACACAGCCCTGAAAACGTGGGGAAGATAGTATTGGTATGTGCCATGCAGCACAACATGTGCATCCGGCACAATGTACCCCTGCCACCTGACATGGATGTAAATCCACCAGAAGATGAAGAGGATTATGGGGAAGATGCTGCATATCGGCCACAGCAGCATGTGCCTGAAGGACGTGCTGTACGCCAATCTTTGATTGAGCAATGTTACTAATGTACTCGGTAAAATATGGCACTTTGAATGTTGGACACTGGGCACTGTTGACAAATAAATTGACACACACTCAGTGATCAATATCCAGTCATGAGTTCTTAGTGTGCACACCAGTTGTATTAAGGAAATGTGAACTATGTACAAAAAACAGGTATAAATGTGAAACAAACACCTTTGTTGTTCTACAAAGTGGCCATCACCCTCCATCCCATCCCTCAACTAACCCACACACCCCCCCACCCACCCCCCATCCCTCAACTCCCCCACACACCCACACCCCAACTCAACACACCCCATCCCTCAACTCCCCCACACAACCACGCCCCCCACCCACCACCCATCCCTCAACTCCCCCACACATCCACGTCCCTGCACCCAATACAAGTCCAACCAGACTCCCTCCTGCATGTATGTACAGCTACTGATGGCCCCTTTTGGATGGAGGCTGTTGGTCCCCTGGCTGGTGCATGCTGCATAGCGACCTATGCACCGGGCTTGCCGGGGAAGTGCTCGCCGATGGTGGGGGTTGTGGCTCGGCCGGTGCAGCATGATATTGGGCCACGGTGGCAGCCAACTGTGTGAGCACCTGCGTCACAGATTCCATGCCCTCGTGCACCCACCTGGCCACGCGGTACATAGCATCGGTGAGTGCCTGGTTGTTGTCACGGTGGACCTGGCGTGTGGCCTCCTCTTCTTCCAGGTATTGTCACACCATATCGGGCATGGCCTGCTGGCACTCCTCCATGCTGGTCATGCGGCCCTCTAGGTCCTGTATGTTGTTTCCAGCTGGTGGTTGCATGGAGCTGGAGTGGGACTCTTTTGAGGGCTAAAAACGTCTCCAGACATTTCCTCACAGGAGCTGCGACCACCAGACCCATGTCCCAGGGAGTGCTGTGGTGTGGGCGGCAGGGATGGTGTTTGCTCAATGTCCTCTGACAAGCATTGTCCTGCTGTGTCAGCCTCGTCCTGTTGGCCGTCCTCCTCTGCGCTATGTAGGGATGATTGAGCCGCCTCCCCTAGGTCACTTGCGGTCACTTGCGGCCACTGACTGCGGCCCCTCAGCATCGCTGCCCGCTGGTGAACCCTACTCGTCCGCATGAGGTGGCTGCAGTGGGGCAGGGGTTGTCTTGTCCGTGTCCTTTGGGGCCGGTGTGCCTTGTGGCATGTGTGCCATAATGGCACCAGTTTTCCCTGGCTGGGGCACATTGTCAAGTGTCAGAGCTGGCTGCTCCTCAGGTTCTCCGGCCTGTGGGACCTGTTTGCCGGGCTTCTGTGGCTTGGGGGTGGTGGTTCGCCTCGGGCCAGCCCTTGACATGGACTGCCTGGTGCCATCATCATCCCAACTGCTCCTTCGCCTTGGTTTTTGTGGTGGGCCCCGCATCAATGTCTAATCCTGTGCCTGTGGGGGATGGAGAGGCAGGGCATGAGTCATGGGTGAAGATACATCCTATATAATTGATGTCTGTACATTTTGGGTTCTGTGCATCTGTGCATTGCTGTGTGCATGTTCGAGGGGCGGACATGGTGCTTACAGGAGTTGGGGGTGGGGTGCAGTGTCTGTGCATCCTTCTAGCACAGCCATGTTGTACATGCTGTCTGGTGGGTGGCCTAAGGCTTTGTCATGGATTGCGTGCAGTAGGCATGCCTCAGGGTCTGCACGCCATGTGCTGTGTGGTTGGGGTTCAGGTGTGCACTCGGTGGTGGTGATGACAGCACCATGCAATGAGATGTCACAGTGGTGAAGCCTGCATCTCTACGGTGATGCATGTGTGTGTCTGCATGAAGTTGGTGCTTGTGTTTGAAATTGGGGACTTATGTGGTTTGTGTCAGTGGGGTTGGTTGTGTGTCACTGTGACAGGGATGTGGCATTTCTGTTGGGGCAGACTTTACGTGGGAGGTGATGGGCGATCTGCTTGCTGTCATCTACTTGCCATTTGGAGTCCACTATTGTGTTTGGGTGTTGTATGTGTGTTCACTTTTGTATTGTGCTAACAGTCACTCATCTTCATCAGCCGATGATAGAACTCCCGGCTCGGCATGCCCAATCCCTTTGATGGCATTCATGTGAATCACAAGCTGCACGTTTCTTCCCACCATGCTAGCTAAATGGGCGAGAATGGTCCGCCACCTGTTTCCTGGGCCTGTGTACGGTTGGCTGACAATATGTTGCAGACACGCAGCCGCAGATCGTCCCATCTTTTGCGACAGTCCTTTACACTGCGTGGGGTTGTCCCCACTGCAGACAACTTCTGGGCCACCTCCTCCCAGATGGGTTTCTTCTGCGTTTGTGTGGTATGGCGCAGGTCTGTGTAGAACACCACATCCGCATGCTGGACCAGGGTGTCTGCAAGCATGTTTGCTCGTTGTCGCTAAACCGTGGTTTTTGCTGATGTGTTGCGCCTTTGCGGGTGGATTGACTCATTCTCTGGCAGGAAGGGTTCACAGTTTCCAATTCCAGGTCCTGTAGGCAATGGATTGCAATGGATTGTGTTTTTCAAGATGTCCGCCGGAGCATTTCCCGTTACGGCGCGATGACGTTGCTTCCAGTGGCGGTAATGCCGGTACCGGTATTAGCGATGTTGGCGTGAACTGTGCCATTCATAGAGGTTTCTACGATGCCGGTGGAGGTCTCTGCGCATTTGATGAAGCCACTATCGGGGGCGATATGGACCTTACAGGCATGGCATTGTTGCCATTAACGGCATGCCGGTATGTGCGTGCACGCGGACTCATGATCTCTAGTTCATTACGGGCGCAGTGCAACACGGACACGTTCATACCGGCATGCCGGTAATGAAGGATTTTTACTGCCAAACTCATAATGTGGCCAATTGTCTTTGTCAGCACCTCTTTATAGCACTTTTTCCACTTCTACCTGGTTTACTCCCATACCATGCCTACTACTTCAAAGGTTTGCCATAGGAGTATACCCAAACAGTATTTCACAACAACACGTGCTTCTGTGGTTAAGATCAACTTAGAATAGTTTTGCAACAACGTCACAATGTTCATTGTGTTCTGACATCAAGTTTTAGCAACTCTTCAGGGAAAACAATATTGACATTGGTGCTCTTTTATACTCTTCTGCAAATTATGCCCCTCTCCTTCTGAATAACCTTTTCCAGAAGTGCAGCCATTTTGCCACTCTTGTTTCCTCACTGCCTAAGCATCCGAATACTGAAATGGATAGGGTCTTCTTCTGCTTCTTTGTTGTCTTTGGCAATGTGGGTTCATGCCAGCTTTTGTATATGCTTTCCACAATATGGGCCACAAGCTTCACAACCTTTGGACCTTACATTAGTCCCCTTCTGCCTTTGGCAATATCTGTTGAATTTGGATTCCCTTAATATGGGTGTCTTTTGGCTTGGGCAATGGCTGTATGTATTAGCTAATAATATTGCCCCATTGATTTGCTGGCTTCTCAACAAACTCACACGCTTAGATGTGCAGTCATTTGTTTTTTAACAAGTATTGCTTTTGTTGTTTTCTTCTAGTTTGGTATTCAAAGATACTCTTTATATCACTTCTACTCATATGCAAGTGCTTACGGTTTAGCCAACGCCTGCCTTGAGCATACGAGCGGGCTCAGAGCACTCTGTGGACACTAACTGTTTGTGAGCTCACTGGATAAGGCATGTGCATCGGTTCCCCTTGCTGCTCGTATGTGTTCTGCTTCTGTGGCTCCTTGCAACCCGGCAAACTGCTACATCTGGTCCTCCACCACCCATGCCACTTGTTACAGGAACTTTCTTTGATCCTGAGGCTCTCCGGTGCTCACTAGCCACCGGAGAAAGCCTTTTGGAGAGGAACGTTTCCCTAATTTTTGCTTCCCATTATGCAGGCTCTGCAAAACAGTTCTTCAGAGGGGAAGCTTCCCTCTTGCACACTTCCCACTGCAGGACTGCTGCACTTGTGGCTTCTGAACTCACAGACCCTGTCAGTATTGGCTACTGTTCTCTGCCTAGCAGTGGTCCTGGCATCTCCCCCCTGATCCAGCTTCTGTGTCGGCTGCACACAAGATACACACTGCTTCTCTTGCTTGTTCTGCTCATTCTGCTCGCTTCGCTCCATCATGACATGCACCTGAGGGGGCCTTTTAAGCTTCCCAGTCTCCCTCAGGTGTGGGTAATTTCTATTATTAATCTGACCACTCCTGAATCATTGTTCCTCTTTAGCCCTCTTCCTCGTCCCAGTACTTAGGGAATAATGGGACTTGAAGTCCCTAATGGCAAAGTTCGTTTTTTTGGCTTGATTTTCCTTTTCAAGCGTGGTTCCATTTCTCATAATACTATTTAAAGAAATATTATAAGGATCAGTCACCAGACTTGATTGTGAAAAGGAGTAAAGTTCTTTGGAGTTTGGAGTTTGAACCGTTATTATTCACAGATTTCCTTTTACTGTACCTTTGGGAGTTAGAAAGTTTTTAGTCTTGTAAGTCTCCAGGGTTTTGGAAGGATTTTTATTTCTCCTGATGCCTAGGACTTTCTACTGCATTTACCCACATGTATAGGTTTAATTTGTGGAACAAAAAGATTGTTATGACAACAAGCCATTACATACTTTGGCATAGGGGAGATTAATTCCTTAGAGGGAGATAGATATTGTGTCTCACCCCACTGAATACTCTCATTTCGCTGGGCCCTTTCTCCAACTAGTTGATCCTCCCGCAGAACACAATCCCCAAGGTCAAGACCAGGAAGCGTCTGCCTTTCCCATGCCACCTGGGAGGTGTAGGTATGTAGGTTTCATCACATACCCTTTCCCTAAAGGCCTGACCTCCCGGTACAGGTTCCTTTTCCTCTTCGCTACCATTAGCCTTCCCCACATTCATAGGGGATTCACATGTTGTCCAGTCCCAGATGGGATCCTCTATGAATAATTCTTCTTGGGTCCAAGAATCTTGGGGAGAATATGCGGAACCTATGGGTTTATTCGTATTTTGATGCAATATCTAAACATTTCGGAAATCAGTGAACATAATTTGGTTTTTTCGGGTAACCCTGGGATAACAGCAGCATTATGTCTAGTGCAACTTCCCTGAATCCCAATGATAAATGTGGTCTTATAATACATGTTTTGGTCCCCATGAACACACATGACTTTAATAGGCTGAACTTTCTTAGGATTTTTCAAGGAAATATAATTGGGTCTTATGGCTGTTTGTTTAATACCTGAGTCAATTAGGGCTTGAACTGGAATTCCATTTACCAAGGCATTATCATGGGTTTAAATGCCCAGCCTGACAACATGAAAAGTGGATTTTTCCTTTCGGGTGTCTTCCGACTTTGTTTCACCTTTTTCTTCAATATGTTAACTCCTCCCTCTACTGCTATAGTGTCTTTAAATATTAATTTGGAGAAATTCCTTGATTCTTGGCTTTGTTACCATATAAGGAGAATGGATTATAATTTAAGGATCTCTCTTAACCTCTTTGTCTATATGAACATTTCTTACATGTCTACTAGCTTGTAAAACATTTTCAGGGTAATTCATGGAATTAATGTGCACTGAAAAGTGGAACGCAAGCATGAACATCGCAATGCACGAGTGCTAAAGCCGCGCACGCAGCCGTTTGTTGTGCTGCGCATGGCTTACATGAGAGTTGCGCTGAATTGGCATGTGGCGCACACGTCATTGCAACATCCTGAAGGCTGTGCGCGAGACGCCCAGTGAAGGCGCATACAGGGCAGTGCACATACCTAAAAAGGGGGCGGAAAAGGCGGAATGGGGAACAACACGTGAAAATGTGGACATTACGGGGGAAGTACCACTGCTAAATCCTCACAACGCCGACACGTGTGCTATCAACACGTATTCATGGAATCGAACAGTGGAAACCTGCGCGCCACAAAAGACGCGCTAATCCAGAAACACGTACGCCAGCAGGAAGCAGGAGTAAGCAGCCCTGCGCAGCATAAAAGTGCGCGCAAACAACAAAGATGCTCATACGCTACGATGAATATACCGTTCCTCGCAGCAGTGGTCGTGGCACACCGCAGGAGGAGGTGAATAGCCAGGCCCTGCATTTTTTTTACCAAGGACCAGTTTTTTTGGGATGCCTGATGCCTGATGACCAGGTCTATGGGAGGTACAGGTTTCCACCCCAAATCATCCTAGAACTGGTTGCTGAGTGGGAGGATGACCTCACATCACCCACCCTGTGCTCCCAAGCACTGAGCCCCTTGGAAAAGGTGCTCAATGTACTCAATGTACTGCATTTCTTGGCTACTGGGTCATTTCAGCGGACAAGTGCCATAGTTGGGGCATCTCACAGGCCTCGGAGTCACGCTGCCTACACTAGGTGTTGGCGATCGTGACTGCATGCCCCTCAGTCCGCAGGCAAATATACATGCCCAGAACACCCGCAGAAAGGCAGGCCCGTGGTCCAGGACTTTTACGGGTGGCACACTTCCCCAAAGTGCTAGGTGCCATTGATTGCACCCATGTGGCTCTACGTCCTCCTAGGGCAACTGAGCACATCTATCGAAACCGCAAGCACTGGCATTCCATCAACGTGCAGGTTGTATGTGATGCCAAGGGAATAATCACCTCTGTATATGCCAACTATCCGGGGTCCATTCATGATAGTTTCATATCCAGAATGTCAACCCTAAACCAGAACCTGGAAGCTGGGAGGCATGGCGACAGGCTCATTGGTGAGTAGAAATGCCTCTGCACATGCATGCATGTCAGACACTGACAAATTCAAGACCCAACTAATGAAAACCATTATCAGCTCCACAGGGAACAGTGCCTACCCTCTGAGCACCTACATGATGACGCCAATACAGAACCCCACCACACCACCCCAGGTAAGATACAACACAACCCATATTGCAAACCGGGGCATAGTGGAGCGCACATTCGGAGTGCTCAAGTCACGTTTTCGCTCCCTTGACCGCTCTGGTGGCCAGATGCTATATGCTTCCCCAGTAGTGTGCAGGATCATAGTGGCAGCATGTGTCCTGTACAACGCTGCAACCCGGCGGGGCGTGCCGGTGGACATGGTGGTGCCCCCACATCCCCAACCACATGCACGGCCGCTGCGCGTGGGAGGGGAAAGGGCACATGGTGAGGCAGCCCGCACCCAGTTTATGGCACATTTTTTCACCTAAAATCCTACCCCTGTGGAGTGCACACAGGCCTGGCACAGCTGACAATTGATGATGATGACAAAAGGGAGTGTCAACTGTCACAACCATACCACCCTGAGATTGTTTTCCTGGAAGTGCTACATTGTGTGCATCCCTAGCTACTTAAACAGACCCAATGCTGTGTCAGTAAAAGTCACACATTCATGCAAAATGAAGGACTACCCCCTTGCAAGATAGTACACCCAAATAGTGGTATGTCACCCAACCCCTCCCAAACCCCATCTCAGCTGCCCAACAGACCATGGCATGGCATGCAATGTCAAAGCAACCAAATGAATGTACAACACATGACACAAGTGTCACAAAGTGCACCGTCCCAAATGGAAACAAGCCAGAGACAATTCCCTCTCACCAATGAAAAAGAAACAGCACACATGAACAAATACTTACCAGCAAGACAAAACATTAATACAGGATCCAACAGTGGCAAAGTATGACAGTAAGAAATCATAATAGTGCACGTGTCACAACCTGACAAATGCAGCACATCAACCCCTTCCATCTCCAGTGTGTTGCTGGTAGGTACATGTGGCAATTTACTCCATACAACATGAACTGCATCTGCAATGGAGACAGGCAAGACATGAAGAAGCCACATGCAAACATGCATAATGGACAGTATGGTATACAATATACAAATCAACCATGCAGTGGAGAAATCATCAGCATTGCCCACTAGGGGTGCATACACAGTTTGGACTACAGACTACCACCACAATTTATGGAAGCCCAATGCCTCTGTTCAAGTTACTGTCACACGGTGACACCCTTGCGAGCCCATGGAAAGGGGAAGCAGGAGTGGCATATGTGTCAGGACCCCAAGTTTCAAACACAAACACAGGACAAGCCTGCATGGGCCCAGCTGGAACACACAGTGGATGCCTACGGGAGCCAAACAAAGCAACACACTGTAACATGAAAACAAAAGGTATCAACAAAAAAGGAAAGGAAAATAAAATGATAATGAAAAGTAAAACTAAAAAATTCAAACGAAAAATAAAAATGAAAAATACTAATTCAAATGAAAAAATGAAAATGAAAAAAGAAAAAATCAAATGAAAATGAAAAATTCAAATGAAATATGAAAAGAAAATGAAAAATAAAAATAAAATTGAAAATGAAAATTGAAAATAAAATTCAAATATGAAAAATGAAAAGAAAAAAAATTAAAAATCAAAAAGAAAAAGAAAAAAAAATGCCTATGGGTCGACCAGGGAGGGGGGACCACCCAGGAGGGAGGAGGTACAGGGTGCACCCCAACACCCACATGCATGGATGTTGAGAAAAAAAAACCTCCATGGGCCACCCTATCCACGGCCTGAGCCTTCATCTCACACAATGTCCCCTGTTGTGCTGCAATAGTATACATGGAGTTCTCCCACACAGTATTGGTGGTGCACGGCCACTGTGTTGGTGGGCACCACACCTGTTTGGGCCATGGTGATGTGCACTATGCTGTGCTGGCACTGCCTGAGGCTGCAGGACTGCATTCCTCCTTTGATTTGCTGGCCCAGGAACAGGAGCAAATATAGTGTGACCTTGCATCCGTAACCGCCACAGGCGGACATTCCAACACTGAATGGCCCATTGAGGGGTCTACCCCCAGTGCAGGTACGTTGGACAGAACAGCATCCCTGCCAGAAACCCTCACCTGCAACGGGACATTTGTCTCAATATCTGATTCAGCACCTGAGGCATAGAGGTCACCGGAAGTGTACCCAGAGACACCCGTGGACAGGATGGTCTGTAGGACTAATGTATTTTCCTGCACCACCACCCCACATCCTCCACTGGTGCCTGGTTGGGGCTCTGAGTACTCCTGCCCCTGAGCCATCTCCTCCTCCTCAACAGCATCTAGTGCCTCATCACCTGCACAAACATAAAACAAAATTAATAAAGACAGGCATGAACAGCATAGCTGACACACATAGGGATCACAATCTACACATCGAATACATTAATGAGACATGTCACACATGACACTAACTCTGGCATGCATGCACTGGCAATGAAGTGGAAGGGGAACCTAAAAGCAGACACTGAGGACTCCAAAATGTAAAAGCAACACATGTGCTGCATGGTGCATAGCACCTGCATCACACATGAGCCTGTGAGTGGCAATGACAATCCACAAACATGACACATGCCAGCACACAGATGGCATGTAGCATAGCCATGGCAGAATTGACAAGGACACCCAGTTTGTAGTAAATCAGTACTGTCCCCCATCCATGTGAGACACACATCATGAAATAGAACATGCAAAAGAGTGTAACAAAACACACATGTGTCACACGCTGTAACAAAGCCAGTGTTTACTAATACAGTGATGGTAGGCACATGGATACATCAATGGTAGGTCACTTGGAAATGACACAAGTCAATTGTTATGTTGAACATTCAAACAGGGCTCCGAAGTGATCGTGTGCAGTGCATGTGTAGGTGCACAAAAGTCAATCAGCCTGATTGATGAAATCATTCCCATAAAAAGTTAACAAATGTGGGGCATTTTGGGGTGAAATCTATGTCTGAAGTATGGTGAATTTGGTGCAGAACTGCAAAAAATGGATTGTTTATCATGGAAATGACTCCATCATCAGGCAGAAGAAAAAAAACAGTATTAACAATGTTGTGGCATGATGCCAGTTGAAGGGCAAGTGTAGTCAACAGGTGCAAAGTGTTTTCTGCAGTCAGTAGGGATACTGTGAAACCCAATCCCAAGGGCATGGGATGGTTTGGCGGCACCACATGGGTGACCTATAGCAGTCATGACTACACAGCCTGACCTGGCACTCAATCAGAACACATCACCCAAGCAACATACACATGGTTTGCACACTCACACATAGCCACTCACCGGACATTGACTCAAGATCTGGTTGGTCTCCCACACCTTGGATCTGATCCTCTGCGATGAACCCTCCAGCGATTGCCTCATGTTCTGTGAGTTCACCCTCCTCTGGTGGAGACCCACTGCCAGTCACCAGAGTAGAGGCATAATTAGAAGCCTGCTTGTTTTTTGCTTGGCGTTTCAGGTCATTCCACCACTTTGAGCAGTCATCAGCTGTGCGCTTCACAAATCCAAGGGAACTAATCTGGTCCGCGATGCACTGCCAGTGGGCCCTACATTGAGCAGTCGTAGTCTTGCACCCTGCAGTCACCAGCATGTCATGGCCATGGGCTAGCATGTAGCTCACAAGTGCGTCTAGTTCCACATCATTGAAACTCCACTACCTTGACGTGCCAGAGGGGCGAGCAGTGTCTGGGGTCCCAGCCTGTTCCGCAAGAGCACGCTTCTTCCTCTTGAGAGGTGGTGCGGTCATTAAGTGGATTACACCACTTTGGTCGGCAGGGGCTGAAGCGCAAGTGGACTGGGCACTGGAAGCAGGCAATGGCAAAATGACCAAAGGTCTCACTGCAGGCATTCGCTGCTGGGTGCTGTTGCCAGGACCAAGCGGCACAACTGCCTTGGTGTGATGGTCTGGGACCAACACTGTCCCAGCTGGGTGACTCAGAGCCAGGGTGGATTGAGCTGCAGCTGCCCCTGCAGCCTCCTCACCCTGGCTACTTGGAGCAGGAGATGACATTGCTGCTCCAGATCCATGTGGCCTGGAGACAGCAACTTTCACCGCCACACATGGCTTTCACTTTGTGACATGGAAGTCGGCCTGTGAGTCATCCCGTGCCAGTTCCGTGACCAATCTGGGCCGGTTTAACAGGGCCTGAGCAGGGATGGTGTCAGCTGCATCTCCCTGACCCATTGGGGGGGCATAGGTGTCCCTGATTGGTCCTCGACACACTGGCCTCTTGAGCCACCCTTCCCACGTTGGCCACCACTACCACCTTGGCCACCCTGCTCATCCTGGCCACGTCCCCTACTGCGGAGACCTCTTGGAGGTCGGCCACCTTTGCCTCCCTTACCACTTGGTCACCTCCCAACCATGGCACTGATGTTCTTGTGTGAATGGGAGGTGCAGTACACAATTGTCCTGGGCAATTGGGGTGAAGGGGGCAGGGTACTAGATGGAATATGCACCCCTGTGCTCTAGCAAGGCTGTCTGTGACCCCTGGGGGAGGATGACAGGTCATGCAATGCTCAGGCACCCTGAAAACAAAATTTAATGTGCATGCAACTCCTCAGTAGCCCACATGCGTGGAATTAAGGACCCGCAGTACGCTGTGGCACCCAGGAATACAAAAAAAGCATACGCATGTTAAACGCAGGCTACAATGACCTCTGAATGTGTATGCGACACACGGGGGCAACCACAGTGGAAAAATATGTGCACGACTCACCGTCTGACTGGAAAAAGAACGTGAAAAAGACGCGCGTGGGAGCATTGGCAACACCCCCGCTAAAAGAAGAATTGAACGCTGTCTCAGTAAATAAGGAATATGCACTGCAACCGTTGTGAAGTAATCGCGTGTGAACCGCCAAGAAGTACACAAATCACCTGCTCACTCTCCACAAAAAGCACATACAAAAAAATGGCATCCTATGCGGACCTTTAAACCCTGCACACAGAAACGGCCATGTGTGCCACATCACTTACGCGCTTACGCGCTAAGGGCCTTTCCTCCAATTACACGCAGTGACACCCGGACGTGCTGTTTTTGCACATGCGGATTCACTATGCACCTGTGCCGAGGGAAATGCCTGCGCACATCACGTCACTTATGCGCTTACGCGCTAAGGGCCTTTCCTCGAATTACACGCTGACGTGCTGTTTGTTCATGTGTCAAATCACTCCGTATCAAGCTGGCCAGGCGACAACACACAGAAGACCACACTCCTGCCCAGAAGACCATTTTCCTGCCACCCACAGCCCCGAGCTGCCTCCCACGAGCCAACTGCTGCTGCCTGCCTGCCTGCTGGCCACGTGCCCTGCTAATGGGTGGCTGCACGTCAGCCATCTGCAGGGGTCCAGTTGCTGTGACCACCCCTGCTGGGACAGAAGACTCCGACTGCAGTACCATCACTCCACAGCCCAGCACCAGGACCCAGTTGCCCACCCACACCTGCCTCAGGGTTGCCATGCCGGGCCAAAATCCATCTGGGACCAGTGGCGACCCCGCAGCAGAGAGGCAGAGGGCTGCCAGATTCACTGCAGGAGAAGTTGGCATCCTGGTGGAGCAAGTCCTGGTGCATTATAGTGCCCTCTTCAGAAGAACACGTGCCGACAAGGATGGACGGAAGAGGATCTGGATGGACATTGTGGTTGCCATCAACACAGAGGAGGTGGCAACCCGCGACCTACCACACGTCCGTAAGCGCTGGGAGGACTTCAGGTGCAGGGCCCTCAGGAAAACCCGGCGCCTCTTGGACGCAGAGGATGCAGTGAGGTGCTGGGTCCACCTTATCACCAATGACATGAGGGTTCTGGAACGCATTAACCCAGCGCTTCACCTCCAGGTCCTCAATAGGTAGTCCCATCCGGAGTTGTGCGGTAAGTGTCCATGCGTCCTTATTGGATGCAGTGCATGTTGAGGTGTGCCAGCAGTGTGCAGCTTGGACATATGTCTGAAAAGGCCGATGTATGGATGTGTATGTGCAGGGACATGACCCTGCTGCATGTGAGTCCAGTCATGTGTGATGCACATCAATGGTGTATGTGTTCCAAAGCATGGTGCACAACTGCATGTGGAGATGCACACATGTTAGCATTTCTATGTATGTGCTATGGCATGTGACACATGGATACTGGTTCCACCTTGTACGTGCACAGCACACATGTGCGTGTGTGTGTTTGACATGTGTGCGACTGTGATACGCCATGGATGCATGTGACACAGACATGTAGGAACCTGATTGGCAGATGTGGCATAGTTTCCGATGATTGCACTGTGACAGGTGGTGGAGATGTAGAGATGCATGTCTGTCTTGTGTCATGTGTGCATCTGTTGCTTGTAACATCATGCCAACCTTCAGATGTTCATGCTGTTGTGTGTGTATGGATGCTGCCTGCTGCACGATTCCTTTTAATTTGTGCATGTGTGTGGGTTCAAATGATATGAATGTTGGGGAGTGTGATGCCATCTGTGAAGTTTGACACTGCCACTCATGTGCAACTGTCATGTGTGTATCTGACCATTGTACAGTGCCCTGATGCCTGTGTTCTGTCTCGCCCTGTCTGCAGCGTCAACTGATGAAGAGGGCGCAGATGGTGCTCTGGAGCACAGCGGCAGGGATCCCACAGCCAGACTGAGACATAAGGCCTAGCTCCCCTCCCACATAGTGATCTCTTCCGGGAGTGATGAGTCTGGTGCCGCTCCCGCGGTCGCAGCTGCCGAGAGAAGGTCCAAGAGGCGGAGTTTGGAGGTGGACTCCTCGGCAGCAGTAGGGGAAGCTGAGCCCACACAGGGGCCTACGGAGGAAGATGGCACGGAGTCATCCAGGTTGGTGGGGGGTTTGGTTGAGGAGGAGGTCGTGGAAGCCCCACGCCCGGGGCCTGGAAGGGGGATTCCACTGGTGCTAGTGGTGCAGTCCAGGGGCAGGGACAGGAGGCAGCACAGGCTGCCGCGGAGGTGCCTGTGTGTAATCCTGTCCCCGATCCAGGGACTGCATCATCCGGCACCAGCAGGGACGCCTCCATCCAGACCCGTTTTCAGGGAGGGGGTGCGCATACAACAACTGACCTTCCTCTCCCTGCGGACATTCCAATCCGTGACCTGATTGAGCCTGTCCTAGCTGGGGTGGCGTTGCGCCAACATGGTATTCGGGATGACGTGCAGGGTTCTTGTCTGGACAATGCACGTAATTTCGAAAATCTCTTTGGCTGCATCGACCTACTAGGACAGGTTATTGGCACTGGGTTAATCTGTGTGCTGGATCTTCTTGCGACACCCTCCTCAACTGAACCCCCTATACGCTAGTTGTCCTCTGTGCCATCTTTCCACCCAAGTATCACCTGGGGCCCCTTTAGAGCTGCCCCTGAGCCAGCGGCCAGGCTGGTAGAGGACACATCCCTGCCGCAGTCGGGAGTCAGAGGTCCAGCAGGGGTGGCCACCCCACCAACTGGACCCCAGCAGATGGAGGACGTGCAGGCATCATCAAGTAGGGCACGTGCATCGCGACACCAGAGGATTCCATCAGCCTGGAGGCCGTTGTGGTGCCAGAGGCAGTGCATTGGAGGCACCAGCAGGCAAAGCATGGGAGTGATCATGGCTCAGGGCCATCAACATCCCAGGGGCAGGCATCGGCCGGTGGGCAGGAGGACCTAGGATTGGGAGTGTCTTCCGTGTGGCAGCGGTTGGGCCGGCAAATAGATGTAGAACGGTGGCAGGCGGAGAGAGCACGGCCCACAATGGTCAGGGCAGAGAATTCCATGCACCGGGTGTTGAGGCGGGCTGAGTGCCTCGAGGCAACTCGCAGGAAGTTGGAGGAGGCCATGGCTGCATCCCTGCAACACCTCAAAGTGGAGTTTGATGATGCCCTGGCCTGGGACATCAATGAGTGAGCTGGCGCACTAGCCTGCCGCCTTTGTATATAGTTTTGTTTGTTTGTTCATTTATTTGTTAATGCGCAGCCAAGCCCTTGGGCAGCTGGGCGCAGCAGTGCAAGAAATCTTGAAGCTTAGTTACAGTGCTTGTGCTGGTGTAGTACATACAAGTGAATACATAAGTGGATTACAGTACAGGATACATTACAATTGTAGTTGTAGCAGTGAATAGGGGGTAGGGTACATCATATGGTCTTAGACAGTGGTTAAGAGGTGTGAAGAGGTTAAGAATCGTTGGAGTGGATCCATTTGATAGCATTGACTCTAAATCTAGCGTAGGGCAGGGGGTGTCTGAGGTTACTAGGGAGTGTGTTCCATGCTTCATCTGCTTTATCTGGGAAGCTAGTTCCTCCAGCTGTGGTGAGCTTGAATCTAGAGGTAACAAGTAGGAAGGTGTTAGCAGATCTCAAGGGTCGGGAATTGAGTTTCCTGGTGATTTTTTCCGAAAGATATGCTGGTGCTTGAGTGTTGAGGCATTTGGAGGTGAGGGATTGGTTTTGAGGGAGATTCTGTCCTTTATTTTTAGCCAGTGGGCATCCTTCCTAAATTTAGTTATGTGCTCTCTGTGAGGGATGTTCAG
Organism: Ambystoma mexicanum; assembly: GCF_040938575.1. Classification (NCBI taxonomy): domain Eukaryota; kingdom Metazoa; phylum Chordata; class Amphibia; order Caudata; family Ambystomatidae; genus Ambystoma; species Ambystoma mexicanum. The sequence goes on from NC_090931.1 coordinate 724,901,410, forward strand.
AGCTCCTCTTAGAGTGTTATTTTTCAACTTTTAAAGTTTATCCATAACATACTTGTTAGCTCCTGAATACAGGGCGTTGCAATAGTCTAATCTAGACATAATGAGAGCATTGGCCAGGGTAATGCAACTTGCCTTAGACAAAAAAGGTCTGGCAGCACGGATTAATCTGCATGTGTAGGCAGTAGAGGAGGCGAGAGAGTTAACTTGTTTTTTTAGGTTAAGTGAAGAGTCCAGGTAGAACCCTAGTGTTTTTACCGCTGGCATAACTTTTATGATGTTATTGTCAATATTAAACGATGTATAGTTGGAGGTTAGTTTTTTAGGTGTAGGTCAGATCCGAGGAGTAAGATCTCTGTTTTATCGTCGTTCAGGTAGAGGCCATGGGATGCCATCCATGCCTGAATGAGGATGTAAATTTTGTTCACTAAAGCCAGGTCCTCTTCGTAGTTGCCCGAAAGGGGTATGAGGATCTGGGTGTCATCAGCATAATTAGTGTAGGTGACACCCAGTCTGTCCAACTTGTCGAATAGTGGCTTAGTGAAGATATTATACATGGTAGGTGAGACACAGGATCCCTGTGGGACTCCACATGTTATTTGAATGGGATCGGCACAAGAGGAGGTAGAGAAAACTCTCATCGTCCGGTTGGCCAGGAAAGATTGAACCCAAGCAATGGCTTCTTCTGTAAAGTTGGCAGCGAGTCTTAGTGGTCTACCAAATAAAATGCTGCTGACAGGTCTAACAGTAGTAGCAGGGAAGTTTTGCCATTATCCTTTAGCTCCTCGATTTTTGTTTTAAGGTCTAACAAGGCTGTTTCTGTGCCGTGGAGGGGGCAGAATCCTGATTGTTGTGAGCCTAGTAGATAATTTGTTTCTAAGTAATCTTGAATTTGTAGATAGGCTACTCTATCGATGATTTTAAGGAAAAAGGGTACAGTGGTGATGGGCCTATAGTTGGTGGGAATTGAAGGGTCAAGAGTTTGTTTTTTCCGTAAGGGGGGGACCCAGGATTCTTTCAGATTAGTAGGAACTGAGTTAGATTTAAAGGAGGAGTTGATTTGCTTGGAGATGAAAGGGGCTAGGTCTCTGGCCGCATCTTTTATTATTTGCGCTGGGCAGCTGTCGCCCTTGCAGATGGAGGGTTTCAGGGAGAGTATGACCTTTTCGGTGTCAGTGATTGATATTGTTTTGAAGCTGAATGGTGGAATAGTATTGCGCTCAACAGACGGTGGTGCTAATTGGTCAGCCATGGGCACAGTGTCTTTTTTCTTAGTTATTTTAAGTTGGAGAGAGGAGATTTTGTTTGGTAGGGCGTTCTGAATATTGGTACACCATGTCTTATCCTTCGGGATGGTGTCGACTGGTTGTATTGGGGATTCCATTTCACGGAGGATGGAGAATAGTTCTTTTGTATTTGATTGGGCTTTTGTAAGTCTGTCATCAAATACGTTTTTTTTTGTATTGATAATTTCTTTCTTATAGTGTTTTGAATGTTGGGCTAGCTTAGCTTTATTGTTGTCGGTAGGCGATTTGTGCCATATAGTTTGTAGTTTTCTTTTCTCTTTTCTTAGTTCATTAAGTTGGGGGTGAACCAGGCATTCAGATGCGCTTCCTGTTTACTTTTGTGTAGTTTAGTGGGGGCAATGGTGTCTAAAGCCTTGGTCATGGCATGGTTGGAGATATCCACTAGGATGTCTGGGTTAGTGTTATTTTCCAAATTGCTGATGGCAGGGAGGAGGAGGGGGATGAGTTTTTCCGCCGAAATGTCTTTTTTGCTTCAAGTAGGTAAGGAAGGTATCATGCTAGCAGTTTTAGGGGTGAGGAGATCGAGTGAGGCCGTGAAGTTGATTAGGTAGTGGTCAGTCCAGGGTTGAGGGATAATGTCTGTAATGGTGATGTTACAGTTTAGTTCTGATATCCAGTCAAGAATTCTACCCTTGATGTGAGTGGATGAAAGGACTTTTTGAGTGAGCCCATGGTCATTGAGAAGGGCTGTTATAAGGTGGGCATGCTTGTTGTCTGGGTCGTTGTATCCAATGTTAAAGTCGCCTATCAGTAATGTTTGGGAGTGATTTTTCGTATTGTCCGCTATGAGGCTGATAAGGTCCTCTTCAAAGGTTCCTTGTGGTCCTGGGGGCCGATAAATCAGGTGGATGGTCAGCGTTCGGTTGTTAGATAGCTGCAGTTTGGCTGTGAGTATTTCACAGGATAAGCAGGGATGCGAGTTAGTCAATCTGTTAGGTAGTGTGTTTTTAAAGATAATGGCTAGGCCGCCACCTTTGGTTTTTTAGGTTTAGGTTTCATTTGGTTTGTATTATTATTTGGAGTCCACAGACTTTGCTCCACTTTTGGTATATAGTTGTATTTTAGATAGGGTTTTAGGTAGGTTTCTTTTTTTTTTCTTTTTTATTGATTTAATCACATAGTGATTTTTACAATAACATTGGTAAAATCCTCCTTTTCTAGACATCAGTGCCTTGTTAAAAATGTCCATTATTTTAACATCATATCTTCTGTTACATTGTCTCTCCGTCACTTGTGCCCCTTATTTTAGAAACCACATTCATGTTGGTTTGGGGTCAACATACCTGACCAGTTAATTCTACACTGTTTAAGTCCAAATGTTTCAGAAACAGAGTCATGGTTATCACGCATCTGCTGTCTTGCCCACTCGCTAGAAGTGACCATAGATCGTCTTCTTCCAGAGTTGAGTAGTTTGTTAATGCTCTGGCTAAGTATTTTATCCTAAGATCCGTTAAGGCGGTACATTCCAGCAGCATGTGCCGAGTGTTTTCTACTTTGTCGTTCAGTTGACAAAACCGACATGTGTTGGTGTCTGATTGCTTTCTTGCAGCCTGAATTACCTTTGTTCTTAATTGGTTCAGCTGAAATCTCAGGAACGTTCTGCTCAATCATTTGTCGGGACATTTTCTTAGGTATCCTCTTACCACATGTATTTTCATAGCTGGTGATGGGATCGCTGATGTCAGCAGATATCTGTTTGCTGTATTCAACATGTCGATCCAGTCCAATTCACACATTTTCTTTGTCACAGTCCAACTTATGTAGTAGTTGGAGATTTTCCTTCTTCCATCCTCTTAGCACCTGGTTGGAGTCGTTATCAAGCCTTTTCTTGATCAGGTCCAAAGGTTTAGGTTTCTGCAGGCACAGCAGTTTTCTAAACAACATTAACGAAGCTCGGGCTTTCGATGTTATGAGTGAAGGTAGACCTAACTCCCGCCTGATTAGTGCCATTGGTGTTGTTTTTGCCAGGCCTAAGGTTGATCTCCAACAATGGCTCTCCATTTTTAACCAGATTGAGTCTGGGAGGGATGGCATTGCGTCAACCCCGTAGAGTAATGCCGGTACTACCTTCATCTTAAAGAAGTTCAAAGTCGGGATGAGAGAGTAGCATCCGTATTTCCGGTCCATAGCCATGGCTTGTGATGTCAGGGCTCTGAGCTTGTACCATAATGTGTCTTGCATTACTGACTCTTTTGGATGGTTACACAACATGACACCCAAGTATTTAAAGCTAAGGATCTCTTCCAGTGACAAACCATCTACCTTCTAGATGAACTTCTTTCTCTTTTTCTTGGTCTTGCCCATCTGCATAATTTTGTTTTTTGTTTTATTTGGTTGTAAGTCATTCATTTTCAGGTAGGACGCTAAATTGTCCAGTTGATGTTACAGCCCAATTGGTGTGAAGTCCAAGAGGATAATATCGTTGGCATATAGGAGTCTAGATATATTTCCCCCACTGTTGGTGGAAAGATTCTTGTACCTCCCTCTGTATCTTCATAGTCGGCGATATAGGTAGGTTTCCTTTTTTTTTGGGATCATGGACCCTTCAGACTTTCATTGTAAATAGTTCTGGACATGTAACTACTCTTATCGTTTTTCATGCCATGGAGTAATGGTTTTTTATGCTTTTCATTTTTGGATTAATTTCTATGGACTTTGCCAATGGACCACTTTTCATTTTTTCATGTCTTGGTTTTTCATTTTTCCTTGGATTTTACTTTCTTTTTCAGATTGCATTCATTATTTCTTCATTTTCATGTGTGGTTTTCTTTTTTGTCATTTTGTTTGATTTTTAATACATTTCATTATTTTACATTATTGGTGTGGTGTACTGTGATTTATTTTGCACATGAGTCGGGGCCTGCTGGCAGGTGCCCGTCACTGGGGGTGGGGTGAGGGACATGAGTCAGGGCCTGCTGGCAGGTTGGCGTCAATTGGGGTGGGGTGGGGGTCATGAGTCGTGGCCTGCTGGCAGGTTGCCGTCAATGGGGGTGGGGTGGGGGTCATGAGTCGGGGCCTGCTGGCAGGTTGCCATCAATGGGGGTGGGGGACATAAGTTGGGGCCTGCTTGCAGCCCACACCACAGGGGACCACCCTACACCCCAGACCATGACCCGCAGGCAGCCCATCACCCCAGACCACGCCCCGCAGGCAGCCCACACCACAGGGCACCACCCTACACCCCTGGGCATGCACCGCAGGCAGCCCATCCACCCTGACCATGACCCGCAGGCAGCCCACACCACAAGGAAGCACCCTACACCCCTGGGCATGCCCAGAAGGCAGCCCGTCATCCCTGACCATGACCCGCAGGCAGCCCACACCACAGTGGGGACATTTTCAATGCAATTTGCCTGTCACAGGCGGAGTACGCATATTCAACGGGGTGCGCGCGTTGATTTCCACATGTTTTGGCTGCAAAGAGCAGGGTACGTGTATCGAATGGGGGTGCGTGGGGAGGTTTTCACGCGTTTTGGCTGCCGTGAGTGAGGTACGCGTAGTTTTTCACACGATTACAGTGTAGCAGGCCTGTAAAATGGTCCAAGGTTATCGCGGTCCTTCGCGCCATATAGGGGATTTCGATGGCTTTTCCTTGCGCAAGGGGCGCTCTTGGGGGCGGAACTGGCGTTGCGGGATGTTCGCTGTGCCACGGCTCAAAATGGCTTGGAAAAGCCATGAATACGTGGTGTGCCAGAATGCTGTTTAGCGCACACGGCTGGTGCACACTCCCTCTCTGCACTGCCTGCGTGTGTTGCTTCTGCGCTGAATTCTATGAATTACCCCCTTTCGGTGCTGTCAATGACCAAGACTAAGTTTGGTTTGCTAAACTGTAAAATGGCTTGTTGTAGAAAAGGAGACACCGAATGTATAAATTGTTCTATAGTTAGAATCTCTAATATGTCCTCTACTGGTCTTTTCCCAAGCCATAAAGACAATGGGGGTCATTACTACCTTGGAGGTAACCATGCTGCAATTTGCGGCATGGTTACCCCCTTACCGGGTTCGGGTTCCTTGAATGAGGAATTACCGGGCCTTTCCAACTTGGGAGGACCCGGTAATTCCTCATTCAAGGAACCCGGACCCGGTACATCCCCATTCCCATTCGAGCCCCGATAGGGCTCAATGGGAATGGGGAGGGAGCTAACAATGGGCCGTTAAAAACAGGCATGTTGTTAGCTCCCTGGTCTGCTAGCGGGACCCGCTAAGGGCACCTGGTTTTACCAGGCACCCTTTGCGGGTCCGGCAAGGAGACTGATAATGGGGCAGTAAGGGGTTGATGGCTCCGACACCATTACCGGTGTTGTTAACCCCTTACCACCAAGGTCGTAATGACCCCCAATGTATTTTGGATTCTAGCAGCCGATTCCATCAGTGTTTCATCAGGATTCAGTTGAATAGTTCTAAGCTTTTGTTTATAAATGTTGTCTGTCCGTCACACCTTCTTTAATAGTCCTAATTTAATTTTAGCAATGGGGATTATACCCTCTGGATTTAAGATATGATAGGAATTTTAAAGTTCTCCTTTTAGAAGAGTAGCCAAATAACAGGTCTTTAACTCCCGACCCCAATTAACTGATGTGCTAATCTTTAAAAATGTCAGAAAAAGTTCCCTAAATCCTCTGCTTCTCTGTAGGGTTGTAATATTCATTGTGGGATTGTGGTTGTTTGTGAGGACGCTGCTATCATTTCTAGCCCTTCCTGAAATCTGGCTTCAGCCTGTATGTGATGTTCCGTTAATTTGCAGTAATTTAATAAAGCAGCTCATTACACATTGTTAGGTGGGGCATTTCTCATTGCCCATATTATTTATTATGTATTTGTTGGTATGGTGTGAGTTGTCAGAGCACAATGCTTGTCACTCCTGAAGGATTTTGTATTTCGCCTGATGCCTAGAACTTACTAATTGTTTTTACCCACATGCATATGTTTAGTTTGAGGAACGAAAAGATTGTTATGACAAAAAGTAATTACATACTTTGTCATAGAGGAGATGTCTTCCTTAGAGGTAGATCGATACTGCATTTCACCCCACATAATCCTCTCATTCCCGTGGGCCCTTTCTCCTCCCAGGTGATGTCCACGCAGAACACCACCCCCAAAGTCAGGATCAGGAAGGGCAAATGGTGAATGGGGAATTACCGCCCCACTCACCTTGGAATGGGGCGGTAATTCCGCCATCCACCATGGCGGAATCTGGCATGGACCATGGTGCTAATAGCACCATGGTCCAGCGCCGGACTTGTAATGAGGGCCATTATCCATCATTTCTGAAGATACGTATCTAAACCATTTGTTTTCTAATGCTAAACTATTATAATTTAAAAGATCTGCATCAGCAATTAGTGATTGCAGAACACAGTAATAAAGATCCCCAAACTACACCAGCTACAACGAAAAACTGTACAAATCCTTATCCATGTTTTATTTGTGGCCATTTTAATGCAATCATTAAGGGTCCATTTATCTATCAACCATCAACGAGTAACGAATGATTCTTACTTATTTTGCTACCTGCATTTAACAAGGAGTGATATATGCAAAAACATTCCCTTGTGGCACTTATTATTTTTAAAAACCACCCGTAAAGCTAAAGTGAAATGTAATGAATATCATTCCTCCATCAGATTAAAAAATGTGACTTCTACATTCTCAATTCATTATATTCTAAATAAGCATAACGTTCCACAACTGCAAGTTTGTAGTTTGGAAGTGGTTCCTAGACATACATGAGATGAAGTTAAAGAGAAACCGCTGCCGCAGCGCAAAGCATTGTGGATGGATTATTTGGATACCTTAATTCCCAAGGGTCTGAATTACCACAATGTACTGCAAATTCTTTTGTAAAACAAGCATCATGCATTTGTTGTTGGATTTTCAGTGGTATCTGTATAGTTTATTGTATGTTACATTTCAGATACATTAGGTATAATACATTGACTGCTATGTTTACCTTAATTCTTAATGATATGAATGCCACAATGAATTGAAATATTATTTGTAATATAAATATCATTAATTCGTGTTTCTTTACTACATCTGTTGTGATCTTTACCCTTTTCACACACATCAGGTGAAAGGGGTTAACTGTTTATATATATTTTATAAAATGTTTCAAAATGTCAAGTTTTCAAATTTTAGAACATTGATGGGAGATATTTACAAATGTCACTATAATAAACTACAGTTATGATTTTGAGTGCCATGACATGGTGGTAGCCTGTGCTGTGCATTGTGTTGCATGCAGTGACATCATTGAAATCATTGTGTTGTACACAATGACATTGCCATGTTTTAGCATGGTGTTATTGTGTATGCATAGGTGCACTGGTGATATAAATAATTTAGAATTCAAAGCAATCCTTTGGCTCCTTCACCATTTATTTCCTTCTATTCTCAGAATGTGATGGTAAGAGAGAAAGAGAGAATACCCTGCATATGTTTGCATTTTTGTATTTTTCTACCAACACTTTCTCTTTGTAGGTTTTTGATAATGTGGAATTCTTTACAGTTTACTGAAGACATAACCATTAAGTGATTAATTATTGAGAATGAGTGTGGTGCATATATATTTTGAGTCCCCTTATCTTCTCTTTTCAGCGATGACAGTATAAACAATACCAGTAGTTGCATTCCTTAAAGAGGTGTTTATACCTGGGTATGAAGAAACTTTGGAACGTTATTCTACAAATAGCAAAATGATTAGTCTATTCTCTGAAAGGAGAATATGCGTTTTTGCTGTGCTTTAGCAATTTTATATTATGTTACAGAGCATTTCAACTGTGCCAAATGGCCACCGTAGGGGTTTTATAACGCCCATGTTTGTCGGAAAGTTGCTGAGTGTTCCCCCACCTGGGGTTCTCTACGTAGGAAGAAGGATGGGTGTATAGGTGTAAACAAAAGACGGTAAGATGAAAGAAACAGCCCATCAAAACTGGGTTGTGGATTCAGTGTTGAATATTTAAGAAGATAAATTCAAACTTTAAGTCAGTTTTGAGTAAATATTGTTGTATGTGGCTATTTGATAGGCTTGATATGTCTTCAAATGTACCCCACAAAACAATGGAGGATTTTGCTGTCACAGAATGCTTTAATTTCTTTGAAGGAACACACTCCAGAATATGATACTGAGACAGGCATGCCTAGACACCAAGAGTGGCCGAGTCAAAAATAAAATGTTTAGGCCATGAATGTGAACAGAAAAATAGACAGAAAATGAGAGGAAACTGAAGGGTGTCCATGTTTCTGTATGTTGTGAAATCAAGGAACCCAAATAAGGGAAATATTATATCATAACACCCTAATCTATTTGCTGGGTTCAATTTCGTATTGCAAACCTGCAGCGTGCTAATAGCAGCAACAACAAAAACAACCACGCTGTTTTACCTGCCACGGATGGGGAAGAGGTGAGGCAGTGCTTCATTATCCAATTTCCATGGCAGATTCAGGAGCGGTGCTGGTATTGGAAGGATGCAACGTGACAGTGGGGGCCGCTAGAATAAGCTGTGTTTGAGGGTGTGAAAGGGGCACTAACAGTGGAAGTCACCATGGCATTCTTCGATCCGTTGTTGTCATCAGAGTTGGTGGTGGACGCCAGCCCGTTTGGTCTGGGTGCGCTCCTTACCCAGACGGACGCACAAGGAGAGATCAGACCGATCGCCTATGCGAGCAGGGCACTGTCTGAGACTGAGCAGCATTATTCACCGATTGAGTGGGAGGCTCGGGGGGTCTTATGGGGGAGTCCGGGACATTCAAATCTACGTGCTCGGCCGTCCGGTGATGGTGGTGACTGACCACACACCTCTGTTGCAGATCATGGCCGGCTCCACATCAAAGCCCCCAGCCCGCATTGAAAGGTGGATGCTCGCGCTCCTGAAGTATAGGGTCTCGCTGGTGTATTGGCTGGGCAACAGCAATGCAGCACATTATCTGTCAAGACACCCAATAGGTGGCGTGGAAGAATGCAAAGATATCAGTGGTGAGGTGGCCGATGAACATGTGCAGCTGCTTGTTGAATCGGCAAACCCAAACTCAGTGCCGCTCCAAGAGCTCTAAAAGGCAGCAGTGGAGGATGAGTGCTTCCTGATACTGAAGGCAGCCAATCAGCAGGGGTTGTGGAAGTCTGCGGTGGACACCCTGGCACAAAGAACCCAAGAGGTTCGGCTGGCACTGGAACAGTTTTGGAGAGTGAAGGATGAGCTGACGTTTGTTGAGTCAGGGCTCTTACTCCGGGGAGACCTAATTGTGGTGCTGATGTGTAAAATCCCACGAGTCATTGAACTGGCACATCAGGGCCATCAAGGGACAGTGAAGATGTAAGCAAGGTTACGCCAGAAAGTGTGGTGCCCTGACCTTGAGAAACGGGTGGAAGATGTTGTGTCAGCCAGTGTGTGATGTATGCCGGCTACTTCGGCACAGAGCGAGCCCCTCATTGAAGCCATACCTGAGGAACAAGACCCTGCGAAAGTGTACATGCAGACTTTGTGTTTACCGGCAGAGACACTCACTTCTTAGTGGTGGTGGACGAGTGGTCACAGTACCCTGAGGTCAAGTTCATTGAATAAGTGTCATTTGACAAGGTTTCAATCACCCTGGAGAAGATCTTTGGCACGCAAGGGTTGCCTCAGACCTTCTGCTCCGATAATGGACCGCCGCCCACAGGGACTACTTTGCTCAGTTGATGGAGGAGTACGGCATGCACCACAGAAAGATCACACCAGTCTGGCCCTGTGTCAACGGTGAGGCCAAGCAGTATATGAGGACCCTCAACAAAGTGTTGTGGATTGCTCATGGACAGTCCAATACCTACAATGGGCACTGTACCAGTTTCTGAGGGATTACAGGGCCACCACTCATGCATCGACTGGAGTGGCACCAGCGGAAGCAATGTTTCGAAAGTTGACGAGGGGGTTAATACCTGAAGTGCCAGAGCGAGGACCAGCAGTGATCATCAACGCTCAGCTGGAGTGAGAAAGCAGGTTGAGGACAGGGGAAAGAACATAAGAAGAGGACTCTGACCCCATCAGCTGATACCCGGTGATGAAGTGTTGGTGAGGAACCGGCATCCACAAGGCAAGCTGTCACTGACTAATGAGCCTTGTCCCATTGACGTGGTAGCTGTGTGTGGTTCTATGGTCACTGTGTCAGATGGAACTGCCACTGTCACCCGAAATCCCAGTTTCTTTACGAAGGTAGGGGAGACCAGGCCAGAGGCAACCCTGCGACGAGACTGTGACGAGGTACCAGATGAGGGCGGTGGCTTGGCCCACCTGCAGATTCCGCTGGGTCGAGGGGACGCAGGTAAGGTGAGCCCGATCTGGGAGGCAGGCACTGGGTATCCCGAGATGGCAGGGAAAGGCCTGCCCATCTCAGTGACTATGTGTTGGACCCCTGAACTTGTGTGCCCGGTCCACGGCCTCAGCATAAACTTGTGGGCCTGGGATGGAAGTTAATAAAGCGGTTTGTTAAGTTTGCAGTGAAGTGTTGAAACTATATGTGTGTGTGCCTCCTATTGTATTTGTTTGTTATGAAAAAAGGAGGAGTGTGGTGCCTGTACCTTAAAGGGCACGCACGCGACAGAGTTATGCAACTCTGCCATGTGTGCATAATAAACAGGGTGGTCCAGTGCGACCGTGAAGCCCGGACAGAGAACACTGTGGCGCATGTGTTCCATTTGTTGGGAGGGCTCAGGAGGCCTTAGGGGCACACCGGCAACTATCTACATTGTCAATGCCCAGGTCTTCCTTACGCAGACTGTTGGGGCCTGCAAGCCCCTGTGTGCACTCGTATGCAGCATGGGGCAGTGCTTGACCAGCCTCAGCGATCTTCAACCTTTGCTGTGCACCTTCTTTTGCCTGTGATCTTAAGATTGCAGGCAAAAGGGGACATATCACTCAACAGAAATTATTTTAGACCATTTACTGTGTTAAGGTGTAGTGTTAGTCATCTTTTCAGATGGGGAAATAATCCTTAAAGTGTTGGACTTTATCCGGCATTACATTTTGTGGAACAACAGTATTTTAAACATGGATTATGATTGTCTTAGTCCCCAACATTGATCAAGCTGAAATTCAGGTGTTTCGAAGGAGATATGTATTTGCTTACAGTAAATGACCCAGACTTCTTTATAAATTCAAGAATTACATTAGAGTACAACATGATATGTGTTGGCTGACATTGTGTAACTCTGTCACAATATATATGGTAAAGAATGCCTCATTCCTCAAGTTCATTGTAGGTTATTTGAGGTTTATAATTTCACTGTAAACTGATTGTTGGTCAGAGATTAAACTAGATGGGAGATGAAGCTGGCCTTGGGGATCTTCCCTGCTTCCGTCAATGAAGTCATGCATGCTGATGCAGGTCACTTGCAGTGTGCATAATTAAGGTTGTGGTGAAGAAGTACGAAATAGGACCACAAGCAGAATATATTGTGTTCATATTAAATGGACCCATCTTTGCCCCTTCACACGGGTCCAGCATGGTTCAATTTCGTTCAAATCCTTAAGGCCCAATCTATTAGGCCTTGTTTTTAATAATAGTGTTTTTTACATTATCCAATGGACTGGGTATTTGCATCCTTGTTTCCAGTATCTGACTGAAATCTGCCATGGTGAAGGATTTTTATTTTTATTTTTTATCTCTATCGTTCAAATCAGAATTATTGAGGTGTCTCAACTGCATTTAAACATTTTGGGCCTCATTACAAGTCTGGCGGTAACCGAGGCGGTAAAACCACCTGGTTACCACCGGACTCGTATTACCATTCTGCCTCCGTGATTCCCGGAACTACCAGGGCATTACAACCCCGGTTTTCCGGGAATCACGGAGGCGGAATGGTGTTAATCCCCATTCCCATTGAGTCCTACAGGACTCAATGGGAATGGGGATCATGGAAACACTGCCAGCATCTCGTAATGCTGCCGGTGTTTCCTCGTCCGCCTGCAGGTGGGCGGTGTTAAACCCACCAGGTCAGACCTGGCGGGAACATCACATACCGCCTGCAGGAGTTGTGATCAGGCGGTCCGGAAACAACGGTGGCGGAGGGTTTACCGCCACCGTTATTTCCGGACCGCCTGATTTGTAATGAGGCCCTTTGTCTCATTGGTGCCTCAAAAATATTGGGCCTTATTAAGAATGTGTCGGAAAGGCAACAATGGCGCTGGTAGTGCTACCGGCGCCGTTGTTACCTCTCCGCCACATTACGAGTTCTACTTGCCGGTGTCGGACTGCACGCGAGGTCTGACCAGGCGTGCAGACCGGCACCCGTGAGCAGAACTCATGATTGCACCGGCACTGTTATTAACGGTGCCAATGCAACCATGCTCCCGACCCCCATTCTGCCCTATGGGACACCCCATGGCACCCGCAAATGGCCAATTACCTGACCATTCATCTCGTAGCAAGTTTGGTGGTAGCCATGCCCTTAATTAGGGCACGGCTACCGCCAAACTCGTAATGAGTCCCATTGTTTTAGAATCTGTGTATTAGAGGGTGTTTCAGAGTACCCTGCTGACAAGTGACTACATTTCAGTTGTGTGGAGGTGGCCATGGTTCTTTGAACACAACTTTTGTATCCCTTCGTCTTATTTTCAGAGTAATGTTCTTTCTTCCATAGGCTTCAGCGGGTTTTCATCTTCCCCTTTTCCTGGCTACTGGCCTCTATGTTACTGATGCACATCCTGAAGAAAGTAATCAGAAAAGGGAGATTATGATTCTGACAAAATGACAATGCGCGTAAGTAGTCGGGGTGTTTGGATGCCATACCTCCTCCACCTCACCTAGTGCACTTCTGGAGTTTGGCAGCTGACTGTATTCATCTGCATGCTACCACATATTCTAAAGCATAAAACGACAATAGACGAGTCATATCGTTCTTAAATGTGTAGAAATAAAGATATTGAAAAAAAAAGGTATTTCACGATTTTATGTAACATCGTCCCTTTAACAAACATGGTCATGGAGGTATAATGCCTGCCAATAAACCTAAGTAAAATCAATACAAAATGTTAAAGAAAAATGCAGACAATACCATGGCAAATCACCTGAGGTCCCGTTAATGAACATTTGCGTCAACGGAAGTGCATTATGTATGTGCATGCGAAAATGGTGTTTGCACATGCGCAAATGCATTATTGGCAGTGCAAATCTGCATTTGTACTAATGCAATTGCGCAGGCAAACATGCAAAGCCAAACAGCCAATGTTTTCAATTGTGGCCCCAAATATTATATCAAATTTCAAAGAGCGAATTAGATGGGTCAGATAGATGGGTCCAATCGATAACAACAATAAACGTGCCCAGATTTTAAAAAATGCAAAATTATTTCTCAAATAAATATTCCCAAATTCCATTACCCTTTTGAACTACTTTAGCAATGTAGATATACATTCGGTTTTCCAGTGTTCAGTGATCTTTGAGCAGTCAATCACCAAAACTGTAAACGTTACTTGCTCACGTTCATAATACTAGTTGCACTCGGATGGAGCCCCAACATTGGGCCGCATTCTGAGTTTCCTGTTAAAAATCCGTTAATACCGAAAATCTGGTATTAGTGTTTCCGGCTGAGCGTGCAGCAGAATCCCCAACATACTACGAGTAGACAGGCACATGGAAAAACCCATGCTTGTAGCGGCAATACCGGATAGCCTTTTTTAGCGGATGAAGGGGAAGAACATCTGGCAGTACTGGACATATAATGGCGGCACTAACGGATCTGCCTCAAAAATAGGCAGTATCACTGGAATGGCGGTAACACCGGAATGCCTGTAATACCGGCTCTGGAAACAGAAATGTTGTGGAAACCAGAAGAAGTGCAGCTGCCTTTACTAAATCCACAGTCCACCTGAATCCACTGTTTCCCACAGAAATCCAGGCCCAGAAATACTGGAAAAAAGATGTCCCAGGAGCAGAGCACCCCATACAAGGGCATGCTAAACTTACAGCCATTGTGTACACTGTGCTGCAGTATGCATACGAGTTGTTTGAAGTAAGGCAGCGCACGACAAGTTTCCAGATGAAGGACGCCATATGGGATGAGGTGGTGGCCAATGTGACATCTGTCAGGACCGTACCCCAGACAAGAAAGGACTGTCGGAAGAGGTGGGACGGCATCAAGGCCAAGGTCTGCACAGCCATAGCCAAGCACAGGAAGGAGTGCACAGCCACTGGTGTTGGCACCATGGAACCCCCATGTCTCATGCCACGGGAGGAGCACCTCAGCAGCATTGTCAGTGTGGAGGTGATAAAGGGCATCAGAGGCGCTAAGGTGGAAGCGGGAACCCAAGGAGATGCCAGTAAGTACAAGTGCATGTAGATGTGCATGCCCCCCCTTTTGCATGCATCCACAAGCAGAGCGCAGAGTAATGGGCATGGCAAGTGGCTTGACCTATGGGATGTCTCACACTGCACACCCGTCGATCGCAGTAGCACCCGGAAAACACATGCATGCACATTGCACAAACCTAGCATGAACCCCCCTGCATGGTCACACGTCTGAGAAAAACGACACATGTGAGACATATGATACCTACAACACAGGGACACGCACATGATATGTGGCGAAGAGCTGACAACCCATCTCGTCTCTACAACAGGTACCCTTTCCATGGACAGTGATGTGGCAGGACCCTCGCATGCATCCACCAGGAGAGCCACCACTCCTACTCAGGCCAGACCCAGCATGTCAGTGCTGCGGGCCCAGTCCAATCACCACCGGGAACAGCTGCAGCTTCCCAGCAAGCACCACATCTGGAAGTGGCAGCCCAGCCTCTACCACCTCCGGCAGTAGCATTCCAGCCCCCACCTCCTCCAGCAGTAGTAGCCCAGCAGCCACCAGTGCCACATGCACACGCTTTTGTGGCCTCCAACTACAGCACAGGCAGTGACAGTGCACACATGCCACAGGACAGTGCCCCAGATGCACCAGCACCCCTCTGTATGATGCCCGCTGCCAGGTAACACAGGTGAATATTGCCTGAGGAGCCCAACTCCAATTGGGAAAAAGATGTGGCCATGGAGTCTTATTAGCAATATGAAGTGGACAACACACCTGGCTTCAGTCCAGCCACGCATCCAAACCCACATATCCCACCACCTCACCTCTGTCTGATGTCAACTTGTGGGCAATACAGCAGGCCCAACATGGCAATACGGGGAAGAGACATGAGAAGAACGAAACTATGCCAAATGACAGTACATACACAATTGTGTTCCTACTAGCCCTTGTGGCACTTAGACGTGCAAGTGCTGCAAGGAGACGTGCCAGAGATAGGGGAGGGGGCAAAAGGTATGGGCAAGTGCTTTTGTGGGTCTGGGGTGAGTGCTGAGGTGTTTCAGGGTGGGAGTGCACTGGCTCTTTTTGTACTGTGCAAAAGGGACTGTTTTATTTGTTCTCGTTATCAGGCTCTGAAGCTATAGCACAGCTGCAGCTAAATAATATGCGGCCATGTTTGTGTGGGCACGCCTCTGTCTTTAAAATAACTTAATGACTTGCTTTTGGTTCTGTGGGAATTCATGAGTCAAATTAATTGACTGAAAATGTTATTGAGTTTCTCAAGACAAATATGGTCTACTGGATTCCTCTTACGTTTAGCAATAAAATAAAAGGAAATATTAACATTATTATAAACACAGAATGATGTTTATTGGCCAGAAAGAAAATGGCACAGCTCATTCTGTCAGGATATAAACCATTGACTGGAGATTGCACTCAGTTCTCACAAGCACGCACTTAAAAGCGCTTTCGTACAGACTACAACGAAATAATGCATTCTATGACAGACATTAGTTGCAGTTCTATGATGAAGTTAATCCAAACTTCTAAAAAGCACAAGGAGTGCTGAAAAATGAAGTATCAAACTGAAAGTCACATTTGATATTTTTTACGATTTGAAGGTATTGCATTTGCCTTTTAAAATGACGCTCTTCCCGTTATCTAGCGTTTGATTGATGTTGCTGCGCCTGAAATGATGTGTGTGTAAATTGAAAGCTGAAATAACTTTCATTAACACTGACTGAAAGATAGATTTATGACAACATCAGCTCACAGCAATCACAAATACATCAAGCTTAAACACGAACATGACATAATTCACAGAATTGGCACCAAACAGAACATCTAGGGCCCTGACAAAAATACGTTTTATGATTCAAATTTTGCAATAAATGTGGACACGGTTGGAGTATTTCCTTACATGGTGGTGCTTTCTTCCCCCCTCCTAGCCATTCTTTCAAACTCGAGTTTCATTATTTATGCATCCCTGTCTAAAAATAAACATCCCACTAATACCCTTAGAGAAAAAATAATAATACTGGTGTCAACAAGCACAATGGGTTACCCCACACAATGCCAGAACGACAGCTCGCTACTGGGGATGCTAGGACTAGTCTTAAAGGGAATATGTTGTGTAACCATCTCCCTGTTGGGACTATGCAGAGTTGGTTACACAACATACTCCCTCTGCTCTAAAATGTTCAATCAAAGTTTCACAGGTGGAGTGGCTGTTTGTTCCTAACATTGTTATTCACACTCTTTGTACACTTCCTTTCTGTTACATTAACCTTAACATTGTTATTCCCATGTTTTGTTTGTACCTAACATTGTTATTCTCACTCTTGGTACAATTTACTTTTTGTTTCATTAACCTTAATTAGTTATTTGAGTCAGACTCCCATAGGAACCCCTCAAAATGCTATTGTTAATAACTTTTGATTCAAGTAACAGATTTCACCAAATTCCAAAAGTGATTAAGGACTTGTGCGCCCCCGCCCCCGCCCACAAAGTTTCATACATTTTTGCTAAAGAATAAAAAAAGTTATTAAGAAGACCAAACCTTTTTTTTTTTTCAAAAGTGCAGCCTACGTCCATTCATTTTCCCATAGAAAAATAAGGTCCATTTTTGTCAAAGCACACAGCCCAAACCGTTGAACGGATTTGGACCAGGTTCGAAACATCTTGCGCACGAAGCGCTGACGTGCGATCCATGCATGGTTTGTGGTAATCCGTGCAGTAGTTATTTAAATATATGACCGAGAATTGTGTGACCCCCTTCTCAGATATAGATAGCTATATCTCAGGGATTTACCCAAAATGAGGGTTTTTTAGAAAGGAAACGACCACCGTCTTGTTTTTCTCTCAATGTGAGAGATAACCGTGACTATAACTGAGGATATGGGAAAATGAAACACAGGAAAAATGCTATTTGCAGGTAAAAAAGCATTCAAATGCCATCAGGCTTGAAGTGGTTGACTAGAGGACCCCAAGTGAAATTTGGGAGTTGGATGGGGTCTGGGGACTGAGTTTGCAACACAAAGCTTTCTGTAGCCTCCAATAGCTGACAACTCAAAGCAAACTGTGTCACAGAAACAGCGTATGTTGTGGGGGAAAGGGAGAGAGCAGGGGTGGTGAGGAGGCCATCTGCGGAGTGGGGGTAGCTGGCACAGATGAAGGGGCACTTAGTGAAGGCAGGAAAGCTTTTTACCCCCGATATTCATGGCTTTAAAGGACTACTGATAGCCGAGGGTATGTGTAGTTCAGTGTGGTAACAGTTTTTTTTTTCTAAAGCTATTTTTACAGCTATTGTGATGTTGGTGGTGAACAACCATTGGCCATGGACACGATTGCCATCCAGGTTTCCCATCCATGCAGTAACCAGGATAGACACTGGTTAGCTTCAAAGTGAGGATGGGGCCAGCCTCCTCAGGCCATGTTGCCCGATAAATGATCAAAAGTTACAAGACCACTTAGAGAAATGGACAGCCCTTTCCTTGCTTTGAGGCTAAGCATGGTC
The DNA here is from genome assembly GCF_040938575.1 of Ambystoma mexicanum. Lineage (NCBI taxonomy): Eukaryota > Metazoa > Chordata > Amphibia > Caudata > Ambystomatidae > Ambystoma > Ambystoma mexicanum. The sequence goes on from NC_090931.1 coordinate 724,919,501, forward strand.
AGGCCCACTTGGAAGCTAAGCAGGTTAAGTCCTGATTACTGCACGGTTGGGCGACTGAATGGGCATACAAATTATTGTTATTTTTTAAACCCTGCTACTGTCAGTCCTTGAAGGGTTTGCAGAGACAATTTTTTGCCTTTTGCCTAACTGCATTCTGGTATTTGTAGTCTCCCAGTCAATAATAAAAAAAAATATATATATATTTTTACAGCAACAGTGGGTTTCCCAACCCGGCAGAAACTGGGATGAACCCTGCTTGGATTCAAAGCAAGGAAGGGGTCCACCCCCTAAGGCCATGTTACCTAATCAATAATATTATAACAAACAAAAAGGCTGTTTGCAATATCTGACCTGCTAGCAGTCAATTCAATTAGAAAAATTACAAAAATTGCAGTGCAAATAAACATTCAAACCAAAATACATGAACTTGACAACACATACATTTGATGACCAAAATACGTGTCCAAAGGGATTATTCACAAAATCCACAAAAGAGGATATGCAAAGTTGTTCACTCAACCCTAATGCTAATGTATACATAATGTATACATAGAGACCGAACATGTTTCTGTCGACATTGCTAATTTGCTCGACATTCTTCAGGGGTAAACTAATGCCAATTAAAATCCATGACATGGAAAATTTCCGCAGTGAATCCTCAAAAGTAGATGCAACCGTCTTCATCTAGTCTGTGGACACCCAAATGATTTTCTTCGTTCACCCGACTACAACATAAACAGAGATGACCAAATCACTAAAAAATGTGAACCGTGGAAAGTATGTCAAAATTCACAAAACACTCTAATTGTCACAATAGCCCGTCTTTGAAAAGGTGCCTATCTGTATCAAATATTCATCAGGAAGCACATACATCACGATGAGTCATGAATGAAACCATGAATGTGTATTATTTAAAACTGATCACAGACGTCTCAAAGTTTGCACAACCAATATCTGCAAAACATCAAAAACAACCAGTCCTTCATCTAGGTCTAATCAATGCTATACAATGATACTCTTAACGTGTAGCACCTTACAAAAACTCATGTGAACCACCTGCAAATGTGTGTTATCACTATCAACACTGCAAGCCTCAACAAAATGTATTATCCTGTGACAGGCATGCACCATAATTATTTTCCCTAAACGCATACATCAGTTTGTATTAAAATCGGGACACACTTATATCACCTGATGATCCCAAACACTTAGAGGCTTACCATAATCAGACGTGAAATAACTGATTAAAGCGGAATACGTCTCAGCTTCCTTCAGAGATGATATCACCTAGAAAGGTTTTGCAAGCATGAAGTCAAAATACAAATTTAGGAAGATTCCATGAAGCACAAATGTTTGTAAAATGAACGAATCACCAAAAGATACTCAGCTCACCTGTATCTGAGAGCTTAAAGTGCTCACACGGCGCTGATCAGAGAAATTCACTCATAACTAAATTAGTGAATACTTGAATGCAAAGGGAAAAGTCATGTGATCACGCATGTGATCCTACGTGCAAGTCTGTAATGGAAACACGGATGCACAACTGAAAAGGTATATTAAGCCCAGATTCAATCCTGAAACGAAAATGTTCACCATATTACAAGGGACTGAATCAATAACAACTGCACTTTTAAATGCACATCGAAATATGCACATGGTGAAAGTTTTCAGGGTGCGCAAAATGATAACAACAACTCATGTGGAGCCCTATGTGGAACATGCATGATCACTTATCAAGACGTAAAGAGCACGCACTCTAGGCCTCCCAAAAAGTGCTGGTGCCTCACAACAGAGTATAATTCATTATACTGCCACACCACATCCTGAAAGACAAGACTCGCAAAGGATGAGATCATTGCATGATGGACCGAATCACAGGATGGACATGTTTGTTGTGCGGAATTCCAATCAAAGTATTCATTCAGTCCCCTGATGTGACTCTGTGTCAGGAAAAATACATTTTTGTTCCATGTGTAGTAATTTCTGATTAATGGAACTTTGACAAGGGCCAAAGATCTTCATTAATGCCACCCATTTCAGTTGTGTGTGGGAAAGAACTTTGGCCATGAAATGTCTCACCATAAGTGCACCTTACAAGACCACTTAGAGAAACATGGTCTAAGGAGGCTGGATCCTTACTTGCTTTGAAACTAAGCAGGGTTGGTCCCGGGTAGTGCATGGGTGGGAGATAAACCACAGTCCCGATTGGTGTGTGTTTTTTCAGTTTTAAATATCTCATAACACACAGCTTCCACATTATTTTATTTTAAACCATGCTACTATCATTCCTTGAAAGTATTGCAGTCAGAGACCATTTGCTTGCCTTTTGCAGAATTGTTTTCTGTTAGTTGTAATCTGACAGTCAAGATGGGGGGAATAATGTCACAATTGTACACTTTTTGCCGAACATAGTTCAATAAGGATTCATATATTTGAGTGACACTATGAAATGTGTTGTTTTCAAGTTATCTTTATAAAGCAGAGTGTTGTTGAAAGCCAGACATGGGAGGGGAAATTATGACAGGGCAAGTAAGTCTTGAGTTTTTGCGCACGATGTGGCAAGAGAGTTTGCAATCCTGGACATTGGTGCAGTTATTTTCCCCAGATTGTGGCTGCTTTTCAGGGCACCAGTGAAGGACACATATAGGTGGACAGTGTAACCTTTTTAAGATGGCTGACTCAACCCCTTGGGTTTTTTGAGGTTGTCAAGCTTGCTCAAGTATTTGGATACCAGGATTTTACTCAGGTTGTCATGTTCCCAGTGCAGACACTTATCCATAAGACCACAAGCAATTGTTCGTATTGGGATTTTGCTTTCCATGAAATATTTCACTACAGATTGCTCAGTTTAAAAGGTGAGCACCTTTTATACTTTGCCTGCATATTTATTGGAAGAATTCCTCTCTGAGGTTATGTTCTGGTGATCATGACTTTTTTTTAAAGTCCAATTCTATTTTGTCTTGGGCATTTTTATCTAAGGAGTAGGTCTATTGAACTACATTTGGATATTTGACTTTAAGATATATGTTCACTTACTGTGAATATATTCATAGAGCATATGGCATGGAAAGATCTGAACCATTTCCCTGCTTACTCCCATCACATATGGTTTCACTAGACAAGTAAGTAATCTCTGACTGTGCAGAGCGAGCCTAACACTGAACAGCATTTTTATTATGTGCCTCCCAAGCATAGATGGTACAAACTTTAAAGCACACCCTTGGATTTACAGATGTGGTGGGTCTTTTTGATTCCACACAAGACAGACAATATTCCTAACCACTTGAATCAATATACAAATCCTGTGATTCAGTTGGTAATAATCTCCTGATTTATTTGACAGCTATTGTAACACAGAGATTTGGTTATTACAGTCTAAGTTTTTCGCGTATAGTGAGAGTTGATTTGACCATTGTGTGAAAACTGGAATATTTAACTGCGATTGTAACCCACCACAAACTATGGGATAATAAGGACAACAATTAAGGTTAGAACATGATTGTACTTAAGTTATGTATTTTTTAAGTCTAAACGTTACTTTGTTACTTTCTTACTCATATAATGACCAATGAGAGGATCTCATGATCAATTAAACCGCACTCTTCTATTAAAAGTATAGGTTTTAGTAACACTCTGAGGCATCCATTAGGTGTATAAACCTTTAAGATGTGTTAGCACTTTATTAGACATACTAAGGAGATGGGTGCACGTGTAAGAATATAGATGACGGGATCTTAATGATAAATGTTTCCCTTATAAACAAAGTATGAATTATGAATTACGCATTGTTACAAATATCAGACTTATCAAGTTTTTGTTTGACTTTTCTGTAGAAAAAATTATGTTTGTATGTCCCTAATGAAGAGCTTACTCGAAACGTGTTGGGCCATATGAACAATAAATGCCTTAATTTATGAACATTTGCATGGTTACTGCAATTACTTGTTAGACTGATTTTGCTTTGTTCTACAAAGCACTGTATATTTGAAGATGTTACACTAAAGTACACTTACTTTCCAACAGATTTCGAAGTAGCATAGTGGGTACCTGAGTCAAGGTATCTAATGCTATCGCTTATACAAATTTGGCATTCATCTAGCCGGGGCTCAAGTCGAGGGTACACACGGATGGAATCAGTCCCCCCAGCTAAAATGAGAAACCTTGAAGGTCCCCTTAGAATTTATGAATGAAAGAAGACCACAGAAATCGAACCTAAATGCAGTTGTCAGGTTTGCAGGCCGGACACTTCACCACTGCACTATACAACCTGATGAAAAACAACAAACAACTAAAGGTGAAATGTTCCATTTCGGTACTGCAAAGGTTCTTGGAGTTTAAAACATGCACACCTTTTAACTTTTTCAAAAACACTATTAGAAGAAAATATCCTCTCTTGGTTTTGTGTGTCTGTTGATTTTAAGAAAGGAAAATGCCATTCGTCTTTGCAATGTGAGTGGTTATGCAAAGGCAATTTACTGAAATGTAAATATTTCACCGTGATATGCTAATTTCTGGCGACATCACATCCCATTACGTTTGTTGATGAGTCCCCCCACTTTAATTTTTAGGACTTGACCCCTGCATCTAGCCATAGATAGTGTACGGGGGACGTGAGTTCCCTAAGTGGGAACTTTCTTTCTCTTTCATTTTCATTCACAACCTATGTGCCAAGGTTGTTTTCTTCTCCCTGCACCTAGAAATCCATTACCTGATTACCTTTAATTCTGGAATAGCAATTGATTGTGTTTATACACTATTTAAAGATTTAACATCTTCTAAGCAGGGAGTGCTCAGTGTCAGCAAGGTTTGTACATATATTCATAGGTGACAGCTTTTGATTTTAGCTATGGGGCAAAAGTACCTGGGCATATGTTATTCTTGCAGCTGGTCATTTGTTTACATGCTGCTTAAATGTAGTTAGTTAGGGGTGTGTTTTATTTGTTTTAAATATCTCATAACACACTAAGAAAACACATGGAATCCGCTTTTTGTCTTAAACCGTGCTACTGTCAGACATTGAAAGTATTGAACTCAGTGACCATTTCTTTGCCAACTGCTGAATTGTGTTTTTGTATTTGTAGTCTGTCAGTGAAGACAGGGATGGGGGGGATGATAACACAATTGTACACTTTTTGCCTAACATAATTCAATAAGGATTTATATATTTGAGTGACACTATGGAATGTTCAGTTTTTAAGTTATGTTCATAGACGAGTGTTGTTGAAAACCAGACATGAAGGTAAGGAGGGTAAATGATGACAGGGCAAGTAAGTCATGAGTATTTGCCCAGAAAGCCTTGTAGATGATGCAGAGGGTCTTGAACTTGATCCTTGTAGTAGAGCCAGTGGAGAGATTTAAGGGCTGGAGAGATGCAGTCCCTGGGCTTTAGGCCAAGGATAAGTCTTGCAGTCCTATTCTCAATGAATCGAAGGGGCGAAGGGATGTTAGGCAGATTGAGGAAGAGGCTGTTGCAGTAGTCAGTCTGGAAAGTACCAGAGCTCTGGACACATTGAGTTTCAAGGTGAATGTCAGAAAGGGGAGAATGCCTCTGAGGAGGTGCAGCTGATAGTGGGGCTTCTTGGCCAGGTCCGTAAATGGATGAGAGAAGGAGAAAGAGGAGTCGACGATGACCCCAATGTTTTTTGCTTCACAGGAGGGTGAGGGGAGGGGGCCCATGGAGGGTGGCCAAGTGTGGAAGGGAAAGAGGGAGAAGGGGTGCTGATGAGAAGGATCTCTGTTTTACTGGCATTAAGGCAGAGATCATAAGTAGTGCACCATGCCTGAATAGCTGACAGGCAGTCAGGATGAGTGAGGAAGAGGGGGAGCAGAGGACGCTAGCTTGAAAGAGAGCTGTGTGTCATCTGCATTATACTGGGAATTAGAGAGAAGGTGGAGATCAAATGGGATAGAGGGGCCATGTAGATGTTGAAAAACCAGGCCGAGAGGATAGAGCCCCGAGGGACACCACGGGTGGAGAGTGAGATGGTGGAGACAAAGGGGCCCAGTTGAACCTGGGAAGGTCGGTCAGAGAGGAAGGAGGTCAACCAGTCCAGAGCCAGGTCTGCGATGCCAAGGGTTTCACAGAGCCACTTTATCAGGGTGGCATGATTGATTATATCAAAGGCAAAGGAAAGGTCAAGAGGATGAGAACAGAAGGAGAGCTGGAGTCAAGATTAGTGAGCAAGTCCTCACGGTTGTTAAGGAGAGCAGTTTCTGTGCCTCTGGCAGCTCTAAAGCCAGACTGGTCATCTTGAAGGAAACCTGCAGATTCATTGGGGTGGATAAGCAGGGATATGGCCAGCTTCTCCAAGGGTTTGCCCAGGAAGGCGTTAGTGTAGATAGGGTGATAATTTGCCAGACAGGATGGGTCAGTAGAAGTTTATTTTCAGAGAGGGTGCACAAGGGAGTATTTGAGGTGTGAGGGGAAGGATCCAGTGGCAAAGTAGTGATTGCTAAAATTGACCAAGGCTAGAGCAAGGGAGAAAATGTAGTCCTTAATAGTTCTTGTGCAGCAGGGGAGCACCTGTTTGGATGAGACTTTCATAGAGCAGACTTGTCCATAGACTTCATCAGGTGTTACTGGAGAAAAGGAAAGCAGCAGGAGGGAACGGAGAAGGATGTGGAGAAGAGGTGAGTGAGGAAAGAATGTCATGAGTTTTGGAGATGAAGTGAGAGGCCAGAGAGGTGCAGAGGGCGAGGGAAGGCAGGGCAGAAACGGAGACTGCAGTAGGGTTGCCAAGTTCCTTGCAGATTTTGTAAAGTTCAGTCATGTTGTTAGTGGCCGCTTAGATGCAGGCTTGGATGTAGGCCCTCTTCTTAGAGCAGATCGCAAGTCTGTATTACCTTTGGAGGAGAAGGCAGGCCAGTTTACCAGAGGATGTGCTAGAAGCCTGCCACTTGCATTCTGCCACTCTGCACGTGCGTCTCAGAGAGGCCTAGTCGGAGTCACACCGGGAGTTGCACTTGGAGGCAGGTTTCATGTGGATCTTCATGGCAGGGGCAAGGATGTCCAGAGTGTTGGAAATGCAGAGTTGAAGGGTAGTGAGTGCTTTGTCAGAGTGGGAGTCCCTGGCAGGAGTAAGGGGGGATTAATGGTGGTGGCAAAAGTGGCAGCTGACACTCGCTTCATTAGTCGAATGAATGAGAAGGAGGCTGGCAGTGTGAGTGGAGCCTAAGCCTGGTAACACAAGAGGTCCAGGTGAGAGGACAGGAGAGCATGGTCAGATCAGTTGAGAGGAGTAATGAGAGGGTTGTAGATGGGGTAGTCTGTGGAGATGAGAGAATCCAAGGTGTTTCCGTCAGAGTGCGTTGGACCGGAGGGAAGAATGGAGAGGGACAGAGAGTCATAGAGGTTAAGGAAGAACCCAGAGTCTGCATCAGGGGAGTCAAGGTGAATATTGAAGTTGCCAAGGAGGAGAAGCTTGGCGGTAGAGGTCAGGAGAGAGGAGGTGAGGTCAGCCAATTCAGAGAGGAAGTGGGAGACCTGGCCAGGGGCCTGTAGATGATGGCCAGAGTCAGAGGGGGGCAAGGTGAGACACCAAGACTGCAGACAAGGCATTTGAAAGAGGAGTAGGTTTGAGTGTCTTGTTGGACTGTATGTGCTATAGTGTTGCATTACAAACCAATAAATAAGATCCAAACAAATAAAGGAGGAAATGCTGCTCCTATCATTATGTCTATGGTGTCCCTGTTCTGCAAGTAGCTATGGGTATTCGGCCTTCTAGAAGCTAATAGGAATATCTCATCTCATTCAATAGATGCATCTTTATGCCAGGGAAAATGAAGAAGGCATGTGTTTACAAGAAAAACCTGGACAAAAGTGAGAGAGAATTTCTTTACAAAATGATATAGGTTTCAAATTAAATAGAAGTATTGTCAGATAGATATTCCAGGCCCCTAGAGAGGTATACATTCTCATGAAAAAAGACAAGACCATGAAAAACAGGATGACTATAGGGAATATTTATTTGTTTTCTTTTGTTCTGGAAATTTCACTTGTTATTTCAGATTAAAGGAAATTGTACCAACTGTTCTTGTACATATATAAAAATGATATGTCTTTATTGCTGTTGTTTCTGATGGGCTCTTGTCATCAAACTTGTTTTGGGTTTTCTCTTCACATATGGCATTTTCTCTTCTAAGCTGTGTGAGTGCACCTTCAGGGGTCTTGGATATTGAACGGGTTCTGGCCTTACCGCTGGTTCCTCCAGCTCTGTTCACCCTACCTCTCTCGCTATCTGGGTACACGTGGATGGGACTTTTGCTGCCTCATCCACGCTCTCACTGTCTTCTTCATCTTCAAACATTATGTCTTTGCTGTCTTTAACCTCTTTATCCTCTATATCCTCAAAATCTAGTCATCCCAGAGTATGTCTCCTACATATTCCTGACATCACCACATACATTATGTCCCTGCCATCCTCTGGCTTGTCTGTTATCCGATTTCCCATTGCACCACTGTCACACTTTATGTTCCTGTCTAGATTGTAACTCCTCCTTCTCACAATACCTTCTTCTCTATCGGACACCACATGTCTGCTCATAATGTCATCAACTTCCTTGTGATATCTCTCTATTCTCCTCTCTCTTTCCCTTTCTTCCCCTCACTGCTTCTCTCTTTCTTTCTCTTTCCATTTCCATTAATTTTCTCTGTCTGGTAGTGTATAGCCCTTATTAATGGCATCAACTTCTTTTTGTTGCCTCGCCCTATCTCTTTCTGCAACTTGCTGTTTCTCCATCTCCCTCTCTTCCTCCATTTTCATTTCTTCTTCTAGTTTCCTCTCTCTCTCTCTCTCTCTCTTCCGCTTTTGCATTTAGTTTCCTCCTCCTTTCTTCTTCATTCCTTATTTCATTCTCTTTCTCCTCCCTTCTTCACTCTCTTTCTCTGTATTCCTCCATTCTTTTCTCTTCTTCTTTCCCCTGTCTTTCTCTAATTTTCCATCCAACTTAAGCATGATTTGTCCTCCCACCCATTGATTGGGTACTGACGCTGTCTCATCCCTGTTGTCTTATCTGTCTCCCTCTCTCTGAATCTCTTAGCCTGGCTTGTTAATCTCAACGCTTGTCATATTCTAGATGTGTGGACGCTGGCCTTTGTTTGTCTTCTCTCCACTCATGATGTTTTTGCTACTTTATGCGGAAGGTGCATATGAGGGATTAGTATATTCTGCCACTGCTTTAAATACGTCTAATGAGTATTATCACTGGGCATTTCAGGACTGATCCTCATTCTGTTAAAGTGGAGTAGCCATTGGTGTTATACACCCCACATCATGCTAATTAAGAATCCATTCTTTCGAGTTTGGCTCTACTATTTCTTCTCCAAACATTTTCCATAGTTGCAATAGCCCTAACCTGATCTGTAACTGTTTTCCCTTATATGCAGCATGTAAATAAGTGCACACATTTTGCAATACTGTTTTTGAATGAGTGCCTTCTTGTGGCCAGGGCATAAACATCTTGCCCGTCATGTCCCAAACCCACCCATTGTGTGCGGTAATTAATAATGTTGTCTGTATATCGAGGCCATGGCTTACATAGGTAAATTAAGGCAGTATCCCCCATGGAAATAATGTCAGGACTCAACTTACCAAATATCGGAAACTGTGCTTCAAGTTTGGATCTCCTTCACACACCCCTCCACAACAATGTTTCCACACAAATTAACAACGCTGCGTATTTCTCTGAGACCACACCGTCACTGACCTCTTCTGAGTGGCACCACAAATGCCACTTATCCTCCAAGCAGCCAAAACTTGCTGCTCCCCCACTGCACCACGCTACTCAGTCCACACCGCCAATTTACACCCCCCAGCACTACACAAAAATCTACTTCTACAAGGCCTATGCTATCTTACAACATGAGGCTGGCACCAGCATTTACTACAAAACAGAATACAATACAGCCAGTCTCTGTGAGGTGAGGTGTCCGTCCGGTTTATTAATGCCCTATAACAAGGGTTACCACATGATATTTTCCAACCCTTGTCGGAAGTTATCTTTTTCTTTCCTTAATCTCTTTCTTCACCATCACACAATATGCAAAAATACCTTAACAGCCTGCTGCACTCCGCCCTACGAAGCACCCTGCAGAGACCAAACAGGACTTTTTTACAAAGGGGGCTCCTATCAACCTCTCTCTGTTGTGTGTAATCATGCTCTCTACAGGTTGCCTCCGCCATCTTCGGGGACATGGCAGGGACATCTCAAAAATCCGACAACACTTAGCCAGCCATCCTATGGTACCCTCTGATAAGACGGTCCCAAAAACTTCCAAAAACCCAGAGTAATGGGATTAATTCCAAACCAGACTCAAATGAATAAGTAGACAAAGTGTGTGTTAAAACAGCTTTATTATCATCCAAATAAAGCAGGGACAGCATACAAGCATTTCAATGTTGTATCTCATGACATATCAAAAACAGCTTCTTTAATACCACAAATGTGTCATAAATGACATCATAACATATTATCAGTTTACAAACCCTACAGGGACTGGGGATACTTTAGTGAACGTGGCTACATATGGCTTCTAGAGGGGTAAAACATTTGATTGGGTTACACATGTATGATGGCTCAACCTAGCACCACCCCTATATTGATAAAAGTAAAATAATGTCACCTCACTGACAAGGGATTGGTTGGCATATTACTTGATGGGCGGCCTGAAATTAAGGATTACGATAGGTTGCCTCCATTCTGTCCAACCTTTGATGCTTGACAGGTCATCAAGATAGGAGCCAGATGGAGAGTAGGGAGAGAAAGTCCCATGGACTGTCCTTTGTTCAATTAAAGAATGTACCATCCCTCTTTCTTAGGCCATGAGTCCAGGCAATCTCTTTGTACTTGGCTTTGTGTGGAGCCTAATCTCTAAAATTGTAATTATAATTGTTCTTTTATAATGTGCTTAATACCAGAGATTGGTTTCTAAGCGCAGGATCAGGATTCAAACCTGTGTTGCGCTACCCTGTCTTGATTCCAAGACAAATGTGTTGCCTCTGAGCTATCCCCCCTATGTGTGAATGCAGAGAGTGCTGCAGGTGTATTATCTATGTTGTCTTCTAATCAATAGTCAGAGTTCTCCAATTAAGGGTCTCGTGCTATGAGACTGTGTATGAAATCGAATTACCTTCTATTTATTGAGATTTTAGCTAACATTACTGTGTGTGTCGTGTTTTCTGTCGCCTCCAGAGACACTCTTGATGAAGTATTTTGGTTTACTGTATTACTTCACATAGCTAACAAAGAATGGTTATACTCTTATAAAACTTGAATCAATCTGGGAGTAACCTGCTTGTGACTTGGGAACTGCTGTCTCGTGCCTTCATTCCGCTGTGACTATCCTCCCTCTTTAATGCTAACCTTGGCACTAATTGCTAGCTACCGTCTGAGTTTTGCACCAATTTGTATTTCTGTGGATTCAGCAATTTGAGTTCTCTCAAAGTCTTGAGGCCTTTGCCTATTTAAAAGCATGCTGTGTTTTTCAATATTTATGGAGATGGCTGCCCATTTAAACTTGATTTTCTAGGTTACTGTGTTATGTTCTTGTGTCGTCGTTCATGTTGCATTCAAATTATACATCAGTTATGTTAGTGTTCTTCATGTCTGTGTATACTATGTTAATATTCTTCATGTATAAATGCATGTTACTGTTACAATATTAGTTTGACTGCTTTTGCCATCTTAAGCTTAAATTGTCTTTATGTCCTGCTGTAGCTTCCTGGGATAAGGGTGGTATAGTTGCCTCAGTGAGTAGTGTTTCTCACCTGTGCAGGAATTGGGCTGGGGCAGGGGGCAGAAGCCATAGATGACATAGTCATCTTCCTCCCAACAACAAACTGTACTTTTACACATCAGTGTTACTGCTTCAATTATGAGGTCTCTTGACTACTATAATGGCATTTACCTGAGGCAACTGGAGCTTTTGCTGCACCATCTTCAGTTGTTGCAGAACTCTGCAGTGTGCCTGGCCTTAAAGGCTCTGTGGCTGTCTCACTCTCTTGCCCCATTACGCCAAATTCACTGGCTCCCGATTCAACAGTGCTTTGAGTTTAAGATTCTTAGCATTTTTCATCTGGCTACTTAACATTTCGGTCCATCTTTTCTCAATCATAAACTTGGACGCTATTCACCCTCTAGAACTCTGCACTCCTATTGTCAATTGTTAGTTGTTGTCCCCAGGTGTCATAAAGCTTGCGCTGGTGTCATTCTTTTTTGCCACCGAAATTCCAGTTCAACCGCGAGATATGGCTTATCATCTACAGATACATAAGGCCTTTAAGACTTTTCTTTTTGTTTAAACCACCTTGTTAAATGATCGTCCAGCAGTCTGCTTTTCTAGCACCCAGGTGCCTTCAGGCCTTGGGTTTCGTGCTGTATAAATCCTCAAATAATAATAATAATAATAATGTTGAATGAAATGTTCACCTGTATGAGGGAGGTTGTGGCAGTCCACAACACCATGTCTGTTGACTTCACTGAGCATGGCCGCATCCCGGAAATGTGTCCAGTGGAATGAACAGTTGAGTAACTGCCCTCTTAAGCACAATGGCCCTGACATGAGGACAAAAAAATACAGTTGATCTTGTATCCATGAGCCCTCCATGGGCTCATGAATGCAAGGAAGTATGAAGAACAGGTGGAGCAGGCAAGAGAATAGGAGTGTGTGGGGACATGGCCAATGTCATCACTTCCATGGTTCACGTGGAACCCACATCCTGTAGTGGATTCTGGGATGTGCACTCTGACCACTGTGAGAAACCAAAAGGTGTCTCAAGCACTAGTCCCCTGGGATCTGTCATCCAGGTGGTCAGGACACGCCCATCGCTTTTGGAACCAGTTCCTGGGGGTGGACTAGTGCAGGACGATCACCTGGGTGAGGGGTCTCCTGGGAGTGGAACACCAGATGATGAGACGTGGTATCCCCTTCCCTGTAACACCTTTACCCCATCCTACCAGGTAGGATATTTAGGAACTGAACCCCCCTTTTACAACACAAACACATTCTCACAGACAGCTAGCTATGAGAGAAAACAGACTAACACCCGAGCCGTATACCTGACGTGTGCCACAACAATGTTTAGGCAAAGTCAGGCAATTACTGACCATCACACACAGCTGACTTCCATTTCACTTCCCTACATGGATAAAAGGCAGAGCACGTGAGCACACTCTGAGTGAGGTAAAGCACACAAGGAAACAGCAGTTTCAAGATGGCCGTTTAACACAAGGAGAAAGACAGTGAAACAGAAGGGGATCGCAAGGAGGGAAGTTCCCTTGAGCTTTTCGACAACCTCGAAAATAGAAAGCATAAGACCAAAGAACCAGGCTGAACAATCCTACGTTGTGTGTCGGAGATACTCAGGGCCCTCCTGCGTCGATACTCAAGGCGAGGAGAATCGCCAGCTGCCGTGGTACTTTGGGGAGACAGGTACCAGACTGGTCTGTGTTGAAGCCAAGGTTGCAAGCGTCAACCTTGTACGGTGAGCGCTGAAGCTCTGCACAGTGTATGAAACACATGTGATAACCAAGTAAATTGAACATCAGATGAGTGATTGAACTTTGAAACCAAGATAAAATACCTTTGACAGAGTGGTCCGGCACTGTGTGAATTCTCATTCAAAGGTCTCTGTAAGGTATTCAGTTGAGACTTGACAAAGGTGAAAGAGTGGCAAAGAACTGTGCATCTAACTGGTCCGGCGATGGGTGAAGCAAAATCCTGTGCACAATCAAAACTCTTCGATGTTGATACAGTAAAGAAAGTTGATGGCAAAGTAGATAAAGGTGGTCCGAGCTTGAACGAGGGAGATCAATGGAAAGCTTTGGTTTAAAGCAAGTTTGTGTTAAAGTAGATAAATTGCTCCGAGCCTAGCAGAGGGAGACTGAATGAAGATTTAGTGTTAAAACGAATCTGATCCCAGGCGGAGGGGGATCCGGGGTTAACCATGAATCACCCGAGAAATTGGATACGTGAAAGTCCTACGAACATTGTTTCAAGGTGATTTGAGCCCGACTGAGGGGGATCCGAGGTGAATAGTAAATCACCTAAGAAAATTGTGCAGATGTGAATTACTAGAAGAAAAGGAACTTTGTTTGTTTGTTGCATCAGGCCCTCTGAAAGAAGAGACTTTTGAATGGCAAAGAAAGTTTGGCACAGAAGGCCATGATGTTGATGTTTTGAACTGCCTCCTTAAGCTAGAGAAGCCAGAGACTGTTCTAAGCTTGAGTGTGTCGCCTTGTCCCGTGCTGAAAACATGGGGAAGGGAGGCCAACAGCTTGATTATCCTTACATATCATTTCTTGAACACTTCATTCTTTTGCATAACATTGTTTCCCACACTATTTGTATTCAGAGGTACAGACTGGTAATAGGTTTTTTAGTTTAGGCCCTTTTATTTTTACAAGACACCACTGGGACTGTGTTATTATTATTTGATGTTTGTATCTTGCTCCCAGCTTTAGATTTAGGATTAGATAGGTGTTTGTAAAAATCTTTTGAAGTTCAATAAACACTGTTGAATTGTGATCATTTTTGTCTGTTGTACCGTACCATGCCTTCCTTACACCATCACATTGTCAAATCTGGTCCTCCTTGGCTGCAGCCACTCATGAGAGGGATGAATGCCAGAGGGCCCAAACTTCAACATGGACCTGATGATGGCTATTGTGATTGGCCGAAGAGTCAGCATGCATGGTGAATCTTGACGTATCCAATTGTATGTTGAGAGTATAACGCAAGGCAGACATCTCTTGGCGATGTAGGGACCTTGAGGCTAACAACTCCTCATGCAACGTCTTAGGGTTGATGCCTTCCATTCTATCTGCAAAGATGTTCTTTATGGTTTCACCAAGAGCTAAATATCAAACCTAATAGGAGCAAGTTCCTCTGATGTACTGTATCTGAAAATGGGTCTCTGCGCATAAGGAGATCATGAATTGGATTTCCTTTGGAATGTATTTACACACATGTTTGGTATGTTTGCTTAAGATGGCTGCGGCTGCAGCCCAGTTATTACAGGCCCAAATCTGTCAGATGGCCATATCACGACTTATTCTGGACCTCCCCAGTTCTTGTTTTCCAGTGCAAGTTGAGGCCAATTCCCCTGCCATGAGACTCGCTGAAAAAATAACAGGTTTAGGCAAAGCCGATTTTGGTATCATGCCATTTGTAATAAAGATGATCCAATGTGTATAATTCCTTAAATGTTAAATACACTGATGTATTTATGGTGCACAGACCTTCATTTAATGTTTCATCACAGCAATTTCCCTCCATATATTTATTTTTAAAATTACAATTTACTTGTTAAATGTATTACCGTTAGAAAAAGAAACATTCACATTCATCCTCCGCAGTTTCATATCCTAAATGAGATGCACATTACAGAATGTTATAGCTATTTCTATTTGTAGATCAGGGTTCTGATAGTTTGACATCACATTTTCTTCATGTTTATGTTAATGTTCCTTGAATTGAAGCCCCATAGCATCTTTGCCAGGTGATGTACAAACCCAAACACTAGGCCTCTGTTGCAGTTTTCCTCCTGGGTATCAGACGTGGGCACCATCAGGTTTGAATACCTTCTTTATCGGCTGCATACCATTCTGTATGTAATTGTAATTGCATATTCTCTCGGTCTCTGTCCACCCTTCACAGGCTCCACATGCTCTGCTTGTAGTTGGGAGGAGGGGGGCCCGTTATCAATGTGGTATGGTTTTTCAGCAGCTCGGGTTTTAGTTCAGGACATGATATTCTGTGTCTATTAAATGTACACTGATGGCCTATTTTGTGTTTTGCTTGCGATCACGTATTAATTGATCTGAAATGTCCATTTCACCGTTTTATATCTACCTAAGGATTTTTTCCCCGACACTTTAAATACCTGGTATTTCAGTGAATGCATCTTGGACGGTGTTCATCCCTATCCCGTTTTATTATAGCAATAGCACAATCTTGAAATCTGCAGTTTTAGAAAATAATCTTGTTTTTAATTGCCCACCTGTCCCTCATGTTGGCAGGTGGCATGGTGGAAGTGCTGTCCAGGCAACTGTGCTCATAAACCTCCTCAAAGAAGCTTCGACCATTGATGGTGCAGGCACGAATGCTTCGCTGTGTACCTGTCCCTTTAAGTCTTTCTGTGGATGCCTCCTGAGAAAGGTTTGTGAGGGTGGTTTGCTCACATGCCAGCTACCAAGGAAATCCAAGCTGGTGGAACATTTTGTTCGTTTGAAACCTTTTGCGCGTGTACCATTCATTGATACAGTGGGGAGCTGAGACCCAATGCAGATTTGTAGATAGCAAGAGGTCTGACACAGCTGTAAGCGGCAAGGGGCTTGTTGCAGTGATGGCAGTGGTAGTTTGGGAGGCATTGTGTTGTATTTCTTTTGCTTTGTGAAAAAGAACCACACAGCCACTTTGCTATAAACACAGACTAGCGACTAAGCCTAAATGCAAGTGTCGGGTAACCACCCCCAAATAGTGACCCAGGAATATTTGCGAGACATGTTTGGGGATGAGGAAATGGACCAGCATGCTGGTCTGGCGTCTCGGAAGTCTCGATGGTTTTCATATGGTCCTCTGCAGCATGGGCCTCTTGTGTGGCTAGTACTTTGTGTGCGTTGTCCCATGACGCGTAAACAATAAATGACAAAACGAACTGAACTCTGTAACCTGCAGCAGCTTGGATGTAAAAAATGTGGTTTGTTTTTTGAAAATGAAAGATGGGGGGCAAGAGATTCCCTCCAAATGTGCAAGTGCAAACATGATGTACATCCCACAAGCGTGTGCATTAGGAGGTGGCCGAAAGCAGGCACAATATTAGGCACTTCCTATATATGCAATCAAGGACGTTTTCTTGTGACTGACCCTTGCTAAGGTAAGCAATATCTATATTTCAGCTGTCCTGCGAGAGAGATACTTGAGACAAGATAGTGGAGTGCTGGGATGGACATCTGGGAGTTGGCAGTGAACTAGTTCATGATGTGTTGAGATGGATTTTCCAAACCAGAATCAGGGTTCTGAGAGGCCACCCTGGTTATTTTAAAGTGTAGCTCCAGCCAGACTCTATCAAGGTAAAGTAGACTAAGCAGTAACGTAGACTTCAGAAGATAAGGGGAAAGTGTAGTACAGATAACCATGTGTAGAGTACGCAAATAGATAACTAATGGGTATCAAGATGTACTATTTTATTAGGCCTTTAACGCTTAAGTAGGTAAACTAGAAGTAAAGAGGTGATCACTAAAACGCACTTAATTACATATGTCTCTTAATCGAGCAGTCACAAAGACATTAATGTTCTGCCATAATTGGCATGGATGCAAGGAAGGAAGTCACCACAAAAAATAGACTATGCAGACTTTCTAAAGTAGAGGTTGAAGCATTGAAGCATCTTGTGACCTAGTGCTTCGAGCGGGACTCCCTTAGGGTGCATCACTGAGTACATTTGTACTGCTACCTACATTGTGCATTCTCCAACGCATTTTCCCCTACCTGACCTTCCCACACAGTCACAGTGATCGTGACTGTTGTCCACTCACGTTTAGACTAGGCTAACACCCGATACCTGCGGAACAACGAAGCACAACGTACAAAACGCCAACGGGTCCAAAAGACTGCAGTAAGGCTCCTTCTTGCCCTAGGCCCTAGAGAACCCATCACCTGTGTCCTTCACTGGCTGCCGATCGGGTGACGAGCCACATTCAAGGCATTTTGTATCTCCCACCGAGCACTGCACAACACAGGACCTGAATATTTGCAACACAAACTCACATCTGCCAGGCACACCAGAAACCTGAGATCTGATATAGCTCTCTGCCTCAGCATCCCAGTCACAATATTGACCACAGTAGGGGGAACTACTTTTTCTGTCCAAGCATCCCCTATCTGGAACTCAATTCCCTTACCTCTCCTACCCCCACAGAGCCACTGCAATCATGTCCATTGTCCACTCCCGCCTAGACTATGCCAACTCCCTCTACCTGGGTGAGCCTGCCTACCACCTCAGCAACCTCCAAAGGGTACTGAAATCTGCAGGTAGACTCCTTCTTGCCTTCTGCCCCAGAGAGCACACCACGCCCACCCTCTGTGTCCTCCACTGTCTCCCGGTGAGATGTTGTGGTGCTTGGTAGGCCTAGAATACCTTCTTCTGAAAATCATCCTCTACCAACTCAGCAGAAACCTATGTTCAGGCACTGCAATCCTCCTTGTGATGCCCACCTTCAGAGCATTTAGAATATAGAATATGAGTCTTCTCCTTCTCCTTCCAAGCCCCAACAATCTGGAATGCTATGCCGCCTAACATCCGAGGCATAGAGGACCACTTGGCTTTCTAGAGGGCCCTCAAGACATGGCTATTCCCCCCAGCAACCTGACAAACCTTGCCTTCCTAGGCTATTGAACCACTTCAGGTAGGCCAGGTCAACAAAGATCTTCTATGTAATCACCAAATGACGATAAAAATTAACCTAATAATCGCCAGCAGAATCATAGGAGAGAAACCATCCCACATCTACGAAACCAAGAAGGCAGCTAGAGCACACGGGCATGTATCGCACTCCATGCTTATGGAAGATAGCCGAATGCAAGGCCACCCACACGCCCACATCTGCAACCATAAACCACTCTCAGCAGAACATTGAACAACACCCCTCCCATTAGAATGTAGCTATCCCCCATGAGAAAAATGTGGTCTAGTGGGACACATATTGAGTCTATTACTCTGGCATACTCTTGTCAATTGCAAAGCACCCATCCAATTGCTAGATTGCTATGGGTAGCTAGTCCCCTGAGGACATTCACCTACAGCGCGTTAAGGCCATAACAATGGAATTTAGGTGCTATGACAAATTACATTTCATTACATACCAGAGATTGACTCAGGGAATCATGTCTTGACAGTGGAATTCTCTTGAGGCCAACATCTCTTTGTGCAGAGTTTGTCTCAAGGAATCCTGGTCTTAACGATGGCCTGCCCTTCAGGCCAACAGCTCTGTACACTGGGTTTGCTCGAGGTTGCCATCTTTTGCCGCAGGACATCCTGTGAGGCCAAAAACTCATCATGCAGGGATAGCCTAAATGTAGAACCCTCCTTGCGAGTCACCTGGCTCTGTTGTTGTGTGTCCTCTCTTCTCTCCTGCCGCAATAGGCGTAGTACAGTACTGAGTGAGCCATTGGAGGAGATGACTTTTTTACATCAGGCAATGGATGTCCCTAGCCACCTTTTGCAGGACCTCACTCCACTGGGCACTTACACACAGCAACTCCTCCTCCCACTCCAAGTGTCAGGCAGGCAAATGTCCACTACATGTGCGTGGCCTACCAGCTGGTATGTCAGAGCCCTGGCCCGTCACAGTGAGTGCACTCTCATAGGCTGGCACTCTACAACCCTCCCTCAGACGTCTGTCTCCCCTCCACTGCTGATCCCATGATGGTAGGAGGCAAACATTCAGACACAGAATCCACCATTTTAAGCAAGCCTCTCCACTGCCAGACCTAGGATCCCCAGGCTCTCCTCCTCAGAATAAGAATTTAAGGAGCTCCACAGCATCCAGACTACTTAGTGGTGAACCCTTCACCATGTCTTTCAGTATGCTTTCCACACCAGATTCAGCAGCATCATGGGAAGATGAGTCGGCAGGCCTGATTATTATGGTCTGCCACCTGAGGGGATTTTCACCAGGTCCAGCACCCGTGGCTACACTGGTAGATGGTTGTGCCTCATCTCGATTCTTTTCTTCCGCCTCCTACTTATCCGCTGAGTCTTCACCTGCACAAAGTCAGACAACAATATTCAGAGGCCTACCTACCAAGCTGAACATGCATATGTGAATTAAAATGCATACAGCCACAATAGGGCCAGCACACATACAACAGTCATTGAAACTAGGCATTCAGAAATGTAGAAGGCACAGGTGATTAACATACAATATTCTGTGCAGTTATGTCAGAGCACATTAGGTTCTGCAGCAAGCCACGGATTGGAGGATTTGGCGACCATACATACATACATGTATGAGAGTGGAAGGTCAAACTGTAGACAGAGGGAGTTCAATTCTAAATTGCTGAGCCCCTCAACCACTACATCTATGCCTACTTGTAACATGTGGATGTATCATTTGTTCTCAGGCTGACAAACTCTTCATACAGGAAATTGTGTTCCCAAAATCCCCATAGCCCCCTTCGCCAGATTAGCCAAAGCCACATTTATGGTTGGCCAAGTTCACATGCATCTTGACTATGTGGGAGGAGAGTGCAACATGGATATGACCAGTGTGCACTTGCATGACCACTGAATAATTGACACGCCAAATGTGGAATGAAGACCACTTATCAAACATCTGTTTGCCAACCACTTCAACTTCTGACTGGAACACACCCTCATGCAACTTCTCTCTGACATTGTTGCTCACACATGTCCACTGCCGCCAGGGCCAGTGAATGGATGACTCTAACATCAACCACTGCTCATTGTTATTCCATGTGAGTCACAATCAGTGTTCACAATGCTATGTCCACAAGCATGTCAATCGGAGTGTGTCCAATGACATATATCTCACAGGCCATTGCCACATATAGTGATGATTCTAAAGAATACTGTATACAGGAATGTGTATTGTAATATCAATGTCAACTGCACACATTGGTCAAGCATCTACCTTCCAGGATGCACAACATGCAATGGAAGTGTACATGAATGCATTACTGTAGTACTCATGGATGGATGAGAAGGACTACAACCAACTGTACTACAATATGTGATAGCACATCATATATGTATTGAGGAAAACATATGTATCATGCACACATGTTACTCACCTGATGTGGATGCATAGGTGTCCAAGCCTCTTATGCTAACCACCTGCTCACTGCTGATGAGGCCACTGGTGACCTGTTCAAATGGAGTATGCTCATACACATGTTGTGATCTACTTCCGGTGAGGAATGTTAGCTCCTCATCTGTGAAGTGCCTCTTCCTTGGTGGCTTCTTCTCCTTAAACTGTGCCTCTTCGTAGTGTGTTTTCTATGCATGCTGTACAGGTTGGACCATCTTAGCCCTAGTGGGCCTTGGTGGTATGGCAGCACCTGTAGGTTCACCACTTCGTTTACCAGGTGGGCCCTTCTTCTACCCTCGTCGCCTTCCGTTCCTCTTCACGGAAAATTGTGGCACCAAACCTCTATATTTCCTGTTGCCAGATAGTGTGTCACTGGTTGCTGACCACTAGCACCTCCCTGAAGTGCCTGATATTCCCCCATAGCCTGTTCTTCTGAGGCTCTCCTGTCAGGCTCTGTGACCATCTCATCTGCGATATAAGGACTTGTACATCTAATACCACCACAACAGCTTCACCATACTCACAGTCAGGGCCCAGATTCAACCATCCAGACTCAGGTGCATCATGTCTGCAACATCGACCAGCACCCCCCAAAGAGAGGCTGAAGGCTGTCAACTTCTCAGCTACTGAAGTTGTAAACATGGGTGAACAGGTCCTGGGAAATTATAATGCCCTCTTTGTTCTGCAGAAGCAGCTTGGAACATTTGGACATGAAAATAGCTGTGTAGACATCACAGCTGCCATCAACACAGTGGGGTTGGCAGTCCGTATGGTGGAAAATCCAAAGAAATGCTGGGATAGCTTTAAGATCCAGAGCCAATGGAAGGCAAAGGCAGCCCTTAAGGCAGGTGCCTCCATGAAGGTGCACTCTGCAGACTGGCTTCGGGTTGCCACAAATTCACCTCTGGATCCTGGAGAGGATAAAACCAGCGGTCCATGCCCAGGTCCTTGTCCTGCAAGCACATATCCAAGCTGCTGGTGAGTACTCACAGGCTGAAAATTTCCACAGATTTGGTATGTCCTGCATGGGTATGCATGACCTGAGCAAATTAGCACTTTTCATGGCATGTGTGTTGCGCAATTCTCAACAGGCATGCAGACTCCTGCCAATGCTGGATGTATGTAAAGGCACACATCTGTGAAGTGGACAGGTGGGGGAATGAGCTCAGTCAATTTTTGGTGACAAAGTATACGTGTGTGCATGCACTGTGAGATGGTGACAGCAAGGCCGCTCTCTGACAGGGAGAGTTGCCAGATTGAGATGTTGATGGCATGTGAGGCACATTCCATGCACGCTCCTCTATGAGTTGTTCTATTGTGTATGATGATTGTGTAATGAAGGTGCTGATTAAGTGCCAGACATGGGGCAAATTTACCAATCAAGGGAATAGGCAGGGGGGTGGGCCACCTTCTAGGGAGGAAATAAGGGGACTCTGGGAATTGTAGTTTGCCGTTGAATAAGGCCCGGGAAGGGATAAGGGGATGAGGATACCTTGTATGTGACATCAGCACAAGGAATGTTTATACACAAGCATGTGAAAGAGGACACCCAGATAAATGCACTCAGTGTGGATGCTACAGGTTCAGTATCACCCAGAAGGCCCTTCTCAACTGCATGACCCATGCACTGCGGTTTACGGAAGGGGGATGCTGAACTCAAGCTGCATGTCTACCGCAGACTATAGTCACTGAGACAGTACTGGGTGATGTAATCAAGGTGGGTGAGCCAGTCCCACGGCTACTCATGGAGGCTGGGAAGTTGACCTAATCTAGAGGAACACTCACATAGTCTTAATTGCCCATTGGCCAGCAGGAATGGGAATGGGGAGGTGGAATGGAGCCGCGATCCTTGAAGAACCAATCCAACTGTAAGATTCTGTGTCCCTGGGAAGTAACCAGCCCTCGGTGTTCCTGGGACATAACCAGCTCTCAGAATGTCCACTACAGTGTTTCCAAAGGCCGCTATCTAGCAGGTGCCGTGTGAATGTCTCCCCTCCCACTAGTTCATGGTGTCTCGTGTTCCTTCCACTGTGGTTCTGACCAATGGCAGATCAATAAAGGACCTGAGGTCAGCACAAACATCTTCTATCAGAGTGGGAAGCAATGTGGCACCACAAGGGGAGGAGTTGAGCTGGGAGAAGGCAGATCTGTTTGTTAGAATAATGTTTGACAAACAAAAGTCTAGCTATAGGGGTATGACTTGTTTTAACCAATAACCTCTGTGGGAACTGCAAAGACACAACGTTTAAAGTGCAACTGTTTCCAACAACATGAACATTGCACCACCAGTATATAAATGATTTTCGCTGTGTGACAGTTTGTCTGCTCTCATCAATCAGTCTGTTACACTGTTCAGTTTGATTTATGCTCACCCAGCTCTAATAAACAGTGTTACTCCTTGTCAGGTGTGTGCTCCTTTTTTGGACTGCTTGCGGCAATTATTAATAATGAGCTTTTTGGAGGACCCCTGATACAATTGCATCATATCCTATATTTCCTCTGAGCAACTGAGATTGACACATGTGTATGGATGTGTGGTAATGGCAGTTTGGTGCATTTGACTATCCGGATCAACATTGGGTTCTGCTCGGTCATTGAATGAATGAGCATACATGATATGTCATGACATTTGTTAGGGTTGGGAGCAAGAGCGTTTCTGATTGATTCTCAGCAATGGAGGCATGTATGTGCTCCATGCTTTCAGGATGAACTGTCAGGAGTGCATGTTGGTAGATGTGGTTGGATGGAGATATGCCTATTCTTGCTACAGGCACATGTGTCCATGTGCCTTTTCCATGGCCCTGCCTGCATGATACACTTGGGACAAGGATTAATTGTGATTGTGGTGTGAAGTGAATTCTTGACCTGTGTATGTGGAAAGACATAAATGAGCTAGGTTCACATGTGCATGTCTCATCATTGTGCCTTGCCTTTTTGCCTTCAGCTGTGAGACTGAATTCTCTCTGATTTCCGAGCATGGGTCTGTGTGTGTGAGGCAGTTGCTTGTTGACTAATTCTGACAACATGCTACTGATACAATTGGGGAGAGTACACATTCATTGCACTTATGATTGATTCCTATGTTCTTAGTTCTCTTTTCCACAGTTGCAGCAGCTGTAGAAGAGGGTACGGCTTGAGCAATGGCATCCCAGGGACAAGGCCCAAGACGCAGGTGCAGACCCGGGCATGCCCAGTTATATTCACCTTGGCCTTGACAATAACTCCGTCCTATCTGACCACTCCATCTACTCACTCCACAACCAGCATAACCACTCTGGTGGCAACTCTCTTGAACCTGTCTTTCTCTCTAATTCACTCTCCTCCTCTGACCTGTCCAATGAACTCTCTCCCTCTGAAGACTCCATTCTTCACTTTAAGAACCTGCTTCCTCCACCCTCTGCTCTCCTCTCCACTCTTCAATGACTGCATGGAAATGTAGGCAGACCTCTATTACTTTGATGATGTGAGGTACCCTCTCCCGTCTCTGTCCCCTATTCAGGCCTCTTTGACAATTTTTCTGACTTTCACTATATACGTACAATTTAATTTGACCTCCTGCATGCACATTCATACCTTCCTGTACACTGTGTCAACCTCAGATCACCTCTGAAATTTAGATCCACAAATCAAACATGTAACTTGACTTACAGCACTGGCACAAATTACGAACACATACCCTACACGTACTGCCTATACAAATTTCCATGCTGCCCTCAGCTATGCCAAATCCTCCTGCATCACAAATCTAATCTCCTTCGTTTGCAATCACAACCGCAAACATTAGTTTACCTTCCAAGAGTTGCTCACACCATCCAAGACAATGCCCATTACCTCCTCCCTTTCTGCAAAAGGATTTGTTTGCTACCTTTCCTCTAAGGCCGTCTCTCCTCCTCCTTTATCCTCATTTACCCTGTTCACCCCTGGCAATCTTCCTAGACAAGTCCAATCTGTGAAAGTCTCAAAAAAGCAGTTTCTCCCCTTCTCATCCAGAACCATCAAAGACCACATAGACACCCTTGCTCCAGCCTTGGCTGATTTCTGCAATCACTCCTTTGCCACTGGAACTTTCCCCTCCACCTTAAGCACTCTCTTGTGCACCCCCTTCTGAAGAAACCCTTGGCCGATCTGCCCTCTCTGGCTAACTATCGCCAGATCTGCATAACTCCTTTCCTGGGCAAACTCTTGGAGAAGCTGGCCATCTCCCAGCTTAATCTACATACTGAATCTGTCGGTTGCCTACATGACCACCAGTCTGGCTTCAGAGCTGCCAGAAGCAGAAAACTGCTCTCCAGAACACCTGTGATGACTTGCTCTCCCATGTTGACCCTAATCTCCCTTCTGTCCTCATTCTCCTCAATCTATCCTCTGCTTTTGACACAGTCAACCATGGCATCCTGCTCAATCGCCTCTGCAACAACCTTGGTATAAGTGATCGGGCCTTGGCCTGGTTGACCTACTTTCTCACTGACCAACCTTCTCAGGTCCAACTGAGGTCTTTTCTCTCTTCTAACTCTCTATCTTCTTGTGGTGTTCCCCAGGGATCTACCCTTTCTCCATGGCTCTTCAACCACTACCTGGTACCTCTTGCCCACCGCATCGCCACTTTCTGCTCCACTTTTCAATGTTATGTGAGTGACAATCAGCTCTCTTTCAGGCTCCCCTCAGCCACCTCTGCTTCTTCTCTCATACCAGACTGTCTGACCCCAATTCAGGAATGGTGTGACACCAATGATCTCTGCCTTAATGCCAGTAAGACTGAGATCCTCCTCATTGCGACACCTGCTCCGTCCTTTCCTCTCTTTCTGGCCGCCCACTCTGGTCCCTCTTCCTGCTCCTTCCTGTGAGGCTAAGAACCTTGGTGTCATCTTCGACTCCACTCTCTCCTTCTCTCCTCACATCTCTGACATATCTAAGAAGTCAGACTATCAGCTCCATCTCTTCAGAGTTATTATTCCTTTTCTCACTTTCCCCCAGAAGCTCACTGTCTCCAGAGCTCTGGTCCACTCTAGGCTGGACTATTGCAACAGCCTCTTGCTAAATCGTCCTTCCTCTACTCTTCAACCTTTACAACTTATCCAGAACAGGACTGTAAGGCTTGTCCTTGGCCTCAAGCTGAGGGATTGCATCTCTCCAGCTCTGAAATCTCTTCACTGGTTCCCTGTGGCTGCAAGGATCAGGTTCAAGACCCTCTGCATTGTCCACAAGGCTTTCTGGGGCCTGGGACCACTCTATCTCCAAACTTCTCTCCCAAAATATCTTCTTTCTCAAGCTCTCTGCTCATCCGTGTCCAACTCTCTGAGGGTCAGACTCTTCGCCAAGCAGAGAGTTGGGGGCAGATCTATCTCCTCAGCGGGGTCCTCCTTCTGGAACAGCGTCTCTGCCTCTCTCATACTTGAGCAGAACCACCTCTTGTTCCAGAAGCAACTCAAGGCCTTCCTTTTCACTTCCACGTTCTCTCTTCCTCTCCCCTGCTGATGCACTTGACTGCTCCGTGCATTGGTCACCTGGCCACCAGCTGAACTTGAGCCCAAGCTCTTGCATATCCAGTTTCCCTTGCACTGCCTCCGTGCTCCCCAGCACTTAAGGGTCTGTATCTGCAACCCTACAGTCCCTACTCTCTGCATTTATGAGCCACCCACTCACCCGCTGGCTGCACTTGTGAGTTAACTGCACTTTCCCTCAACCCTGGCACTTCTTCCCTTCCTCTTTCCCGC
The DNA here is from genome assembly GCF_040938575.1 of Ambystoma mexicanum. Taxonomy (NCBI): domain Eukaryota; kingdom Metazoa; phylum Chordata; class Amphibia; order Caudata; family Ambystomatidae; genus Ambystoma; species Ambystoma mexicanum. Next base: position 724,946,044 of record NC_090931.1, read on the forward strand.
ACTTGCGCTATCTCAATGACACAAGGCCTAGTAAGATCGTCATTTTGTCCTCCCTTTGTTTCCCCCTCCTTTGGTTTTCGTGCCTAGAAACTTTTGTGTACAGGCGCGTTATAAATGCCACATCATATCATCATATATAAAATCTCTAAAATTCGTGACACTTTCACAGCCCTTTTCCCTCTCCCTCACCAGTCCTCTTTCTGTGTAGAACCTCTCCCCTCTTCTACTGTTAACTACATTCCCTCTGCTTTATTATTGTGTTAGCACCAATCCGTCACAGCACCAAAACATCTTTGCACTGCTATCAACACTTTTCTCTCCAAATGGTCAAAGACTTAGGGCCTAATTTATAAAGATAGCGGCAAGTCCGCACTAAGAAGTTAGCAGGAGCAAGAACATTACACGGAACAAATGTATTTCACTGGAATCCTATTCACAAAACCAAAAGTGCCCAGAAACTAGCAGCATAAAGAAAAAAGTGTACCGCCATACCACCCACAACATGCCCCCATGGCAAATAGAACATAATGCTGTAGAACAAGTTTTGTGCCAGACCCATGGGAAATAAGTAATCAAAGCTTACTTACAAACAATCACCATTACTTCCATTCCTCTCCTGTGACGGTTAAGTCCTCATCCCAGTACTCTCACTAATCTGTGCTACAGCCCACTACATTAAGGCAGCACCCACAAGTCTGCCCTCATCCCAATACACCCACTATTTTGCACCACAACCCTCTACATTAAGACAGCACTCAGTAGTCTGCCCCATCTCAGTACCCGCACTAATCTATGTACCAACCCGCTGCATTAAGGCAGAACAGACAAGTCCACCCCCGTCCCAGAACCACCGCTAATATGCACCCTGCTCCGTACATTAATGTAGCACCCACAAGTCTGTCCTCGTCTCAGCACCTCCACTAATATGTGCCCCAACCATCGACATTAAGACAGCACCTACAATTCTACCCTCGTCCCAGTACCCCCACTAAACTGCAGCCCAGCCCCCTGCATTAAGGCAGCACCTACAAGTCTGCCCTCATCTCAGTATCCCCCACTAATCTGCGCCAAAACCCTCTACATTAAGACAGCACCCACAAGTCTGCCCCATCCTGGTACCCCCACTAATCTGTGTACCAACCCTGTACATTAAGGAAGAACCGACAAGTCCACCCCCGCCCCAGCACCTGTGCTAATCTACACTCTGCCCCCTACATTAAGGTAGCACACATAACTCTGTCCCTGTCTCAGTACCTCCACTAATCTGTGACCCAAGCTCCGAAATTAAGACAGCACCTACAAGTTCACCCTCATCCCAGTACCCCCACGAACTGCAGCTCAGACCCCTACATTAAGGCAGCGCCCACAAGTCCGCCCACAGCCCATTATCCCCACTAAGCTGCACCCCATAATCTTCATCACTCTACGCCCACTTCTCTCCCACACAGTACTTGCCCCATCAAGGTGGCACATCACAATAATGCACCCCAAATACACATCAACCCAACCCCCACTCTTATGCTTTCAGTGCACAGTACCGACACAAGGAGCTGGATGAACTGTGAAATGTCTGATAGAATATCCGATGAACCATCTTGCTTGCAGAGGTCCATGATGAATCCCTAGTCCACCAAAGTAGATGACATACACTTCCATGTAATTTGGCTACAACACTTTCCTGACAACAGCTCACTGGATGTCCCCCTGATGTCACTTGCACATAGGCACACAACAATGGGACTACCACAGATGTACAAATTGTGTTGCCTGCTAAACAGAGAAAACAGTATGCTGGCACACACTCCTGATCTTGAGGTTAAGATGCAAGTTCGGCGCGGTAAAAAGGTACAAACTTAGCTGCAGGATTAGCCCACTGAAAGGTGAGGGGGGCTTCATTGATAGCCACACAGTTATATGCACTAGTCTGGAGAATGCCTCAATTAATTGGGTTCTAAGCAAATAACCCATAGGTAATACAAGTTTGATTTACAGGTTTAGTATGTGAGACTTAACATTAGACTTAGGCACTCATAACAGTCCTCAGTGTTTGCTTTCACTAGAAAAGAATTTGGATTTTTATCAAAATTGCCCAGCAGCCACAGAGGCAGGCAGCACATTGCAACCTACACGCTCCCAGGATCATACAGTAAGAAATGAGCAGGCTTCGATACGTTTGAGGTCAGGAAGAGAAACTCGTGGGTGCAACTTGGCATATTAGTTTATGAAATGCAAAAAAGGTAGCAGGCGCCCCTCTCTCGAAAGAACACGGCATGATAACCTGTTCAGTGTTTTGTAAACACTTTGAGAGTTCACAGCCATCTGCTTTTTGCTCACTGTACCTTTCACAGAAGGGAAATAACCATTTGCATATCAGTCTTTGTCTCCCCCATATGGGCAGACATAGACTAGCAGCATAAAGAAAAAAGTGTACCGCCCATACCACCCACAACATGCCCCCATGGCAAATAGAACATAATGCTGTCGAACAAGTTTTGTTCCAGCACCAAAATGCTATGGCAATTCCCTTCCGAACAAGAGTACCAACAGTAACCCCATACACGTGTTTCAACCTTGTTGGGCCTTATCAGTGAGGTGGAGCTTTGCCTCTCTGACTACAGTGAGCAGGGAGTCCACGGCTGGTTGCCCCCAGGTAACTTAGGGTGACCATGCCCAAGTTCCTTCCAAAAATAGAAAAAAGGTAGCAGGCGCCCCTCTCTCGAAAAAAACACAGCGTGATAACCTATTCAGTGGTTTGTAACCACTTTGAGAGTTTGCAGCCATCTGCTTTTTGCTCACTGTGCCTTTCACAGATGGGAAATAACCATTTGCATATCCGTCTTTGTCTCGCCCACATGGGCAGTCCAGCACCGAAATGCTATGGCAATTCCCTTCTGAACAAGAGCACCAACAGCAACCCCATACACGTGTTTCATCCTTGTTGGGCCTCATCAGTGAGGTGGAGCTGTGCCTCTCTGAGCATAGTGAGCAGGGAGTCCACGGCTGGTTGCCCCCAGGTAACTTTGGGTGACCAACCCCAGGTTCCTTCCAAAAATACAAAAAAGGTAGCAGGCGCCCCTCTCTCAAAACATCACAGCATGATAACCTGTTCAGTGGTTTGTAAAAGCAGATGGCTGCGAACTCTCAAAGTGGTTAACAATCAATAAACATGTAATTATGCCATGTTCTTTCGAGAGAGGGGCGCCTGCTACCTTTTTTTGTAGTTTATGAAATGGGTCTACTGGCAGGTTCCAAATGTCACATGGCGGTTTCAAAATGCCCTTTGCACATGTGAGCCTGGGAAGAAGTTAGAAGAGTTTCTAAGATGAACATTAAAATGGTAACTTTACCATGGTTTAGGGCTCTTTAAGTGTAATGATCGGTTGCATTCTCATGAAAAACAGATGGCGATGACCGGCGGCAGATGAATAAAGAGCCGCTGTTCATCTCAAATGTCTGAATGTTTTGGCAGTATGATGTTGGAATTGGGGTTGGACTGTGATGTCACAGAGGTGGACGAGGGTGGTGTGGTAAGATCTGCAGGTCCCAATCATTTAGTGATAATGTATGTCCCACTATAGGGGAATTACGTAGTTCTAACAGTCAGCTTTGCTTAGAGGATTGATCTAATGTTGCAGTGCTATTTGATGCAAATTAGTTTGAACGATTATAAAATTTCTCATTTTTGGGGCATATTTTTGATGGCACTTTTCATGCAGTTCTGTTCTGCATTGTGCCTGACTATTGCTTTCCCAGCTGTATCTGAGCCCAGAATAAATTGTGCTACTTCTTACGTTCACTCTTTTTTAGACTATTTTTGTAATGTTTCATTTGTGAGTTCTGAGGCAACCCACAGTCATTTTTGATGGCTCATACAGGGAATCAGCTCGATGCACTGGATTGATTGCCACTCCATGTGATCATCATCTGTAGCAACCAGTAAATCCATGTCCTTCCTTGCTACTACTTCCTCCATGTATTGTAGTGTTTGTGTTCCTGGAGTGATGATTGAGGGGCATTGTGGTCTGAACAAGAATTCATTTAACATTTGAAAAGACCTTCCCTTGTATTCCTCCGACCAATCCTAGCAATACTTGTACCCCGTACAAAAACATCTGTGTGTGTTAGTGTGCTACCGAATGGCTCCCGTGATGCCTGGATTTTGGCCATTTGCAGTGCTGGGTTTGGTAGATTAAAGGCCCTAAGGAAAATTCTCCCTTTGCTCCCTGCTGAAAACCGGTCAACTCTGGTGGAATCCACTGTGATTAGCTCACTGCACTATTGCAATGGCATTTACTTGGGGCAGCTCATGTATCAGATTCAGTGGATGCAAGTCTTGCAGAATGCAGCAGCTCGTATGGCACTTGGGGCCCACGCCTGACTCCTACTCTGCCCCTGTTACGACGCCTGCATTGGCTTCCTGTGGTGGCTCGCATTGAATCCCTACAGTCCCGCTACCAGTGCGTGACCCCTGATGTCTGCACTTACCCTTGCACTCGCCACCTGATAGCCGTACTTTTACTTATTGTTTATTTATTCTAATATCCCATGTATTGCACAGTCCCCTCCCCCCGCCCCCTGCACTGTCCTCCTTCCCCTCCCCCCCCACACTGTCCTTCTTCCCCCTTCCCATGCACTTGCACAATCCGAATGACACCTGGCCAAGAAGGATCGTTGTCTGTCTTCCCTCTGTTCCCCCTCCCTTGCCTCGTCGCGCCTGAAACACTTGTGTACAGGCACATTATAAATGCCATATCATATCATATCATACCTTAGCTTAAGTCACCACAACACTAAATAATGATTGTGCAATTGTGCCTTCAAGTCTTTAATATCAATGTGATACTTTTGGGGATTTATGATATGGTGATGAACTGATCATAAAGGTTTTCTAGTATGAAGTTAATGATTGCCAATATTTGAAGTACCAATGTGAAGTCATCCAATCATCAAAGAGTTTAAAGTAAACGAGTATGAATTTATTTTTAAAACAAAGTATGGCATTGAATCTTTCATTTTTAATTATTATGATTTTAAGACTTCGCATTCCAATTTTCTGCATTTCCTTTTACGTAGGATATGTTTGACATTTTCAGTGCGACGATTTAAAGAAAAGAAACTGGATTCATAGCCAAAGAGTTCACAGCATTGAACAATACAAAGGCATGTGGGCCAGGATAGGCGAGACATGCAGGAATGTGCTAACTGGATTATCTTCATGTATATGAAAACCAAACCTATACTAAATGCAGTAATCTGTGTTATATTGCTGTTGTCAATGTTCGAGTGCATTATTCAATTTGCTTGCCTCATCTGATTGGCTGTTTAGCTAACATAAGGTGCCTGCCATTCTTTGACACAATGTAAATATATTCACTTAGCACAGTTTTATTCATAACTTTCTTACTAAAATGTCTATGCATGTGACTGGGCATCCGGAGTTTGATAGATTTGCATGCAGGAATGCTGGCTCTTCATATTGAATTCGCGTGGTAGTGGCAAGACAGAAATGGTAACATTTAGGGGCTGGGATGATGCCAATGTAGATGATGGCATTTTCAAGGGCTGACACTTGGGTTGTTGGCATTTGTTATTCACGCAGCACGAGTAGTAAATGATGCGTGGGGTGCTTATGGCAGCGAGGAGAGGTGGTCCTGGAATGATTCATTCCTTAGTCACTGGTGTTGTTCCCAGCTGCCCATCTGTCAAATTGGAAAACAGTGTTCCGCCATGGCTTGGCTATGGTCGTTAGAGGGGCATCCATTGCGCAACGGAAAGTGAACTTTCCCAAGCTGCTGGCATGCTGCTGATATAAAAATGCCAAAGGGCGCGATTCCAAAGTATGAGCACGGTGTTGGTTTTATACAATGCAAATAAATTCATCTGTATGGATATCTACCAAGTAAACACACACAGATTCATTAAACTGTGAAGGGGGAAAAGCAAATTGCATTGCCCACGACATTATGCAAATGAACCAATAAAATAAATGTCCAATAAAATTCATCTAAATGACTTTGCGCCAAACTAAATTGCACAGATATATATGATTGAGTTTACAAAGCTGTATATGCACAAATTACACATTAAAAGAGGACAGAACGAGAACGTTCCCAAGTGTTCATGACCCTGTGACACCGACATGCGCGGTGATAAAAACCCTGCTGCTAGTGGCTTGCTGCCCCAGTAAGGAATGTTGTCTAGTGCGAATGAGTCCTGCAAAGCAAAACTTAAAAACAAATACCAGTCAAAAAAAAAATGTCAATAAAAAAATAAGTATTCACGATGGAAACACAAGTCAGGGTAGCGGAAATAGTTCCGGATTTTAATTCTCTCCAGGCGCCACCTTCTTCCCAAGTTTGGTTCGCTCCACAAGGGTGTCATTACCAAGGCATTGGGAGAGAGAGGGTTGTGGCATGCAACCAACTGTGCACACTTGTTTATGTGTTTGGCTCGTAGGCGTCTCTCGTTCATCACGCTAGTGAACCGCGCCGGAGGTACATAGGTTTGTTTGAGTGTGCTAATTCTGGTCATGAACACAATGTGGGCTGTGTGCGGATGCTTGCATACATGCAGGTCGAATTAGCTAAAGATGTATGTCAACAGTGATGTCTAGAGTGCCTTCCTGGATGTGAGTAGCATTGACACTAGGACACTATCAGGTAGATATGCCCTCACGCCCTAATACCAAACAATCAGACTTGCTACAGTGCGTTGGAACACTTTGAGTAGCACACGTACCACAGCCGCTTGGTTTTTAGAATAGCAGACATTCAACTGGTTTAGGTTTTTCGTTCGGTGCTACTTGAACTTGATGCCAGGACTTGTTTGGAAATATTCTGTTAAATTTGAAGCCAGAGTGGTAGTCCAGTGATTTGGCATTCGGATTAGCTCCTGCATTAACTCTTCACGACTCACATCAGCTAGCTATGAATGTATGAATGGTTTATCTTTCCAAGGAGCACAAACTCGGTTGTGTTGGGTATGACTGTCAGATATGCGCTAGCCTTCCTTATTTATTTATTTGAACATTTATAAAGTGCGCGTAGCCAAGAGGCATCTAGGCGCTATTTCTTAAGAGATTGCTTACAGATTTGTTACAGTTTTGCGTATATGTTCACACGCATGCATTGTACATTCATACTTATGAAATTGCTTACAGATTTACTTATATGTTCACAGGGATACATTACACAATCATGATTCTATGCTTACTTAGAGACAGCTCTTAGTAGTAGATATCATGGTTAGGGACTAGGTACACATAGGGCCTCATTCTGAGTAGGGCGGTAAGGGATACCGGGCACCGGTAAGGAGACCGGTGCCGCTAATCCCTTTGCCCCCTACTACAAGGTTCCTTAGCGGGTCCCTTCCTTAACGCCTGGTCTGACCAGGTGTTAAGGACGGGACCTGTTAAGGGACTTCAGAGCTAATAGCGGTACCACAAATTCTGGTACTGTTATTAGCTACTTCCCCATTCCCATTGAGCCCTAAAGGGGCTCAATGGGAATGTGGAATGTTTTTTTCAATGGGGATTTACCGGTCCTGCAAAGGTCGGACTACACAGGTAAATCCCCATTGAACGAGACCGGTGCCGGTACCGTTATTGGAGGCAGTCATGGCGCAATAGCGCCATGACTACCTGCAATCTCGGAATGAGGCCCATAGTGTTAGTCTTAGCAGCAGTGGAGGTGACAACCGGGAGGCTGGGTGCTATGGGGCACGGGGTCTGTTGTGTGGGGTCTAGCTTAAATAGTAGGGTTTTAAGGTTTTTTCTAATTGACCAGAGGGATGTGTCATTTCTTAGTTGTGTTGGGAGGGAGTTCCACCGTCTGGCTGTTACTACCAGAAATTCCTTGCTTGGAATGAGCCCCAGAAAGTGTTTTAGTTGTGTGATGTCTTCAATGCAGCTGATCTTTAGGTATGACTGTGCTTCGTCAGGTATAACTGTGCTTCGTCAGAGTATCAGTGTATGGGGATGTCAGGTTCTGTCAGGAGCGCTCCTAGAGGTTCCATGTATAGGGTGAACTTGAGCCGAGTATGAAATAAGAGAGAGCGCTAGCATGTCCGGAAGTTAATATGGGTCTCAACGCTGATCATTTCAATGCCTGTCTTGATGGAATGTTTCCAAATATTATGGAGATTGTGGGCTTGGGAGAGCGTTCTAGCAGTATCTTATGGCCTGAACAATCACTCTGATTTTGCCTACATGCAAAGTGACCCTTGCTTTATAGAGTTGTGCTAATGCTAATTCTTTAAGTGAGCTTTGTATGAATGCGAGGCTGAGCGTGGGTACATTGCCAGGTACTTTGATTTTGTACTAGGCTTTTGCTGGCCATTGGATGGCATGTTTGTGAGAGCCTGAAAGTACTAAGGGCTATGTGGTTTAGTTCTGGCCCAGCAATCATGCAGAGGTGTGTATATTCTGGTGAGGAGAGACATGTTGTGGTTAAAAGTAGTAAGGAGTAAGTTGGCCTTTGTGGAAAGCATGTATTGACCTTTAAGGCATGTAGGATGGCCTGAAAGGTTTCTTTGGCCAGGGAGTAGCAGCAGATGATGAGGATTTGGTGCCTGTTGCATATGGTTGTTCTTGCTTTAAAAGGTGAGGCAGATGAGCATGCTGGCATGATCAGGGGAGTTTAAACCAATCAGATGCGAACATCCATGTGTTTGGAGGATCGCATGATCAAGTCAAACATGCTGCCTTTGACATGGGTCGGGCAAGTCCAGCAGGGACTCCCGTTTGGACTCTTTGTAGGACTTTGCTGCTGCAGTGCTGCAAAGAATCTGTTTCTATGTTTCATTGATGTTGTTTTTAGGTCAGTGACCTCCTCCAGGAAGAACGAAGCAGTTCTAGGAGGCCAACAGATGAGATGCAGCATTGGTTTTAATGCTACATATGATTGAGCCCAAGCTAATAGAGTGGATGGTTGAGAGTAGGAAACAGATGAATGAATGAATGCATGGTTTTAGTTTTATGCCCGCCTTGTCCAGAACTGAAGGCTGATGCACTTGCAGGTCACTTAATGACAAATGCTTTGGTTTTCATATTGGCTGCAAAGTGTGCTTTTTATTGTATGTTCTCTTGGCATGTTAATTGCAAAGATAATGCATTGTTTAGTGAGCCATGAGTGCTTACTTTCAGATTAGTGACATGGATGTGACCGGCTCATCATTTGCTTTTGTTTGTGAAACAAAGACTACATTTCGACTTGTTGGCGCAGAAAACATTTTTCCTGAAACATCAAGTCATATATGTATCACATATTACAGACTTGAAATGTGCATTTCTAAGTAGACTGACACATTTAGGGATAGACAATGTTAGAAACAAATCTGTAAGGCTGGAATAACAGTCGAAATCTTGGTCCCAGGTCAGACCAGTGATTCAGGAGATTCAATAAGGTTGGAACATTGTCAGTTCAGGATGACCTCTCAATGGTTGGGACAGCTGCAGGCAGAAGATGGAATGTTCTGCCGTGGAACTGGCTGCCAGTTACTGTTGAGAAACTGAGGGTGATGGTCCTGGACCCCACGAGCGAACAAGGACTCACCTTTACAACGATGTGTACCTCCATTCAATAATGGTGATGAGCTGGGCACTGTGAGGGGGCAGTCTTCATATGTAGCCCCTGCCTGCACACTCGTAATGGCAGGCATTGTGTGGGGGGGATCATCACAGCTCCGCCAATGGAGGTGAGCGGCTGAGAGGGGTGGCCCAGCACTGTGACCGCAATGTGAAGGAAGAAGGCGCACCTTCATGCTCTATGGTGCTCTGGAGTGCATCACATTAACTAGCAGCGTGGCGTGCACGCCATCCTGGTGTTGCTAGGTGACCAGAGCAACCCCTGATCTTCCTCGCAATCAACCGAACAACTGCTCCGAGATGCCGAACGGGCAGGGAGGGTCCTGATACACTCCTCGGTGTGGCGCTGTGCTTTTGGAACACAGAGAAATAAGGGAGAAAGAAAGGCTTAGGAACAAATAATAACCAAGCTCAGTTAGTCTCAACATTATCAAATATGAAAGTATACTGCTCGCAGTGAAATCTTTTCACATGCAAATATGGCAGCAGCCCGCATGGCATCCCGCCCCAATTCTTGGCGGAACCAGGAACCCCATCCATTGATTGGGAAAGGTGGAAGAAGATGGTCAATACTTATTTACTGGCTATTGGGGGGAGGGCAAATTTGCCCCAGCATCGAAGTAAGCCTTGTTCCTACACAACCTGGGCCCACAAGAACGCTGTGTTTAGGATTGGATTCCTAACTAGTGGGTGAAGGGCAGGGTGACTAAGATGAGTTTGTCAGGGCAGTAAACAAATGCCAATTCACTTTTAGCCAGAGAAGAACACAACCTTTGAGAGACACACGTTATTCCAGAGGACACAGGATCCGCAGGAACCAGTAGAAAACAATATAGTGGCTCTCAGACCTTGAGTCACATTTGTGGTACGCTCTCCAACTTGTTCATAAGATATCAGCTAGTGAGGCGCATAATATGAGGCACACGAAAGATGAGAAACAAGAACAGGAGGGTGTTACAGGATGTGCTCTTAAAGGTTTCAACAGAAGGAATCCAGAGGGGGCAAAGGAAATACAATGTTTCAGATATGGCAGCAACAAACATTTAGCAACACACCAGTTTTGTCAGGCGAAGAGTACAGCGTGTCTCAAATACTAACACATGGAACATTATGCATGCATGTGTAAGTACAGTCGAGTTAGCAATGTTCAAAGTGTCTTTACCAATGAGTGACAGGAACAGGACGTACAGTCCACGTCACAAAACTAAAGAAGGCAAGGATTTGAAGTAATGTCTATTGCAGTGGAAAAACAGGGTCCCATTGACAGTTTCATGTTAAATTACATACTCATGTCCATAAAGGTGGAAAGTGGATCCCCCTGGACCATCATATCTGCCGAGACATATACAGAGGCATGGGAAAGAAGCCTAAATGACCTGAGGGAACATGATATCCAGCCATATATACCTATTGTGAAGTGGAGATTGAGATATTGGGAACATTTGAAGCTGTTATAGAACAACGGAATAAGCTACTCGCCATGGATTTATGTGCTTAATATAGGATCATCATTGCTGGCATGGGATGAGCAAGCAGAGTTGGGTATTAGGATTCAGGCGATATCAAAGTATGCAGTGACAGTGGCGAAGTTGGAAGACAATTGAGCTGAGGGGTTCCCGGAGGTTTTGTCAGAGGAGTTAGGTGAAAGGAAGGGTTTTGTGCACCACATTTGTCTAAAAGGTAACGTTGATCCAATTGTGCATAAAGTTAGGTCAGTGCATCATCACACGATGGAAGGTTTGAGGGAAGAACTTAATGCCATGCTTTAGAAGGGCAAACAAGAAAGGATTGAGAGTTCATAATGGTTGTCATCCGTAGTCCTTGTAATGTAAGGTAAAAAGTAATGGGAAACTCACAGTCTGTGTGGATCTGAAAGAGTTGAACTGCAACAGTGTGCGGACAGACATCCCGTTATTTTTTGAGGTATTATCCTTCCCGGGTGAGGCCAACCTTTTAACTGTTATAATCTATCGGCGGCCTAAATGCCAACGTGAACCCTCTTTCATAACTCCTGAAGGCACATTTAAGTTTTGCAGGAAGACGTTTGGGCTGGCATATGCTGCTGCAATTTTTCAAAGGGTTAGGGAGAAAGTAATGTAGGGTGTGGCCAGCATGATGCCTTAGTGTATGCTGCCACAAGGGAAGAGCATGATTGGATTTTCAGGAATGTATTAGAGAGGCTGAAAGGGCTGGACAGACCGTTCAGAGGAGCAATTGTAAAATAGGTGCATATGAAGTAGGGCATTTGTGTCATATGGTGTCGTCCAAGGGATTCAGCCACAAGTTAAGTCTGGTGGATGCTATCAAAAATGCACCTGCACCTGGATATAAGATCAGTTTAGATGCCTTCTGGGTTTACCACACACGTGTAGGGGATGTTGCCATGAATTCGACATAGTTTAGGTGTCTTTAATAAAAAAAATGGGGTCCACATTTGAATGGTCATAGCTGTGTAACAGGGCATTTGCACAGACGAAGGGGGACATTGCCAGTGCACTGTGTTTGGCGATATTGTGTTCGGGAAGTCTGCACATGCCAATAGTGGATGAGAGTGGACTGAGTTTGGGGGCTACCCAACTCAATACACCGCAGTTCAGGGGGAGCACCTGGTGCCTTTTGCTTCCATGGCTTTGTGGAGGGCTGGGTGGAATTACTTTGTGGTTGAGAAAAGGTTGTTGGCTGTATATTGGTTGATTCTGTATTTTAAGTTCTTTTTGTGGGGTGAGCATTTTAAGGTGAGGTCAGATCATAAGCCTCTTATTCAAATGTTTACAAGTGTAGCATGGTGGAATGCTTCACTAAGAATTTCAAGGTCGTTGCTCGGACTGCAGTCATTTGATTTCCAAGTGCGTTACTTGGTGGTAGGAAAGAATGTAATGGCTGATTGTCTCTTGCGTCTTTCATTGGACACAGCTGTACCTGGTGAGGAAGATGCCACCGAGGGAGTAATCATGGCAAGTGTTTATCAAGAGGCAATCAGTTTGCAGGAGTGGGAATTACTGAGGAGAATGGTGTACAGTCTGTCAAGGAATGGACAGTCTCTGGTTGGCCTGAAAGAGTGATTTTGGGAAGGGAGTCAAGCTTATACCAAAGTGACTGTGAATGTGATGCGTTCAATACGAGGATTTGGGTTGGAGAAGCAAGTATATTTTTGTTATGCTTGATTTACCTTTCCAAAGAGGCTGAATGGAGGGGTGTGGGAGAAGTAACCACTGTGGAGATGCTGACACTTTTGGGTGAAGTGTTTTTCAGAGAAGGATTTCCCAAGGAAATCATAACAGACAATGGAGTGCAATTTTTTTCAGAATTGATGAGAACATTTTTGGTGGGGTATTCAAATAGAAACACATGCATTACACTTTAGCACCCTAGGACAAATGGGTTGATATAATGGATGAACAGGTTCATCAAGATACAATTCAACTGGCTATCAGGGCCAGAGTACCATGGAAGGAAGTGCTTTGACACATGATGTGGGTATATTGTACCACTGGCATTCTGTGACCAAGTTATCACCATTTGTTTTGATCAAGGGTTGTGAACCGGGCACTAGAGTCCTGGCTGGTTGAGGTTAGCTGTTATGTTGCAAGTGGATAAGAAGAAGATTATCAAGATCATAAAACAGGGGCAGAAGCAGTACAACATAGTTTTTGAATATGAGGAAAAGGTTAAGGAGATAGAATGGGCTTTTGGCGACTCAGTGCTGATTTTGAATCCCAGAATGGGACATAAGTGCTAAGACAGAAGGTTTCTGTGTGCTATGGAGTATACTGTGAGAAGGAATGGTCTAGTGATTGTAGAGGGTGGTGAAGTTTGGTCCGTGGGAAGATTTGTGTCTTTGAGTGGAGTATCAGATGGGCAAGGTCCAAGTATTTCCCTGGATATAGAAAGGGAAGACGATGTCAGGAGATGAAGCTCAAGAGTGAGAGTTCAGCTGAACTGGCATCAGGATTGTGGTATTTGGTGGGCTTGTACATTTGGAGAGAAATGCTCACAAATATTACCCGATTCTCATGCAGACTCGACCAAACTCACCCAAGCTCACAGGTCCCTTATTTGTTTGATGCATACTCAGTTAAAAACACTTAAGGTAATCTCCTGCTCTCGACAATGCTGGGATGTTTTGCATAGAAGCCATAACAACACATTTCACATTGATACCTTCTGAGTTTGCTTCTGCTTAGTAGTCACACAATCATGTTGTGTGTGTTGCACACTCAGTTGCAGCCACTTAAAGCTGCTTAATATAATCTCCTGACTCCAACAAATGATGTGATTGTCTCTACCCTAGCCACAGCAGTCACTACCTGACATCTAATATCATCTGAAAGCATACAAAGGAGTGTGGGAGCCCCTGTACTGAAAACGAACATGGGTCAAATGCCCTGTTTTATGGAATTACTTCCACTCAGGAGGTTTTACAACAAGGTTTTAGCTCACTGCACCCTTCACAGAGGAGACAAATCCATTTTCATATCAGTCTTTGACCCACCACAAGGGCAGACAAGCACCGGAATACTAGGCAAATCTCCTCAGAACAACAGTACCAAAAGCAACCCGAGACACGTGTTTCAGCCGAGTCAGGCCTCTTCAGTGAGGTAAAGCTGAGCCTCTCTAAGACACAGTGAGCAACGGGTCTACGTTTGGATTTCCCTGGGTTACTTAGGGTGAAACCCCAAGTTTTACAAAGTTACCAAGGAGTGCGGTAGCCCCTGTACCAAGAACAGCATGGGTCATATGCCCTGTTCTATGGAATTTTTTCAAGAAGGGCTCCCAGACTTTTTTGTGCATCATGTGAAAGCATGTTATTCATGTGAGTCACAAAAAGACAGTGGGCCTCATCATAAGGTTGGCGCTAAAAATCAGCCCGTGCCAGCATGGTGATAATAACATGTCTGGCTTGGCACTAACCTACAAATAGCGGGAGATCAAGAGTGCGCGAGCACGCACACCCCTGCATGCCGGTAACGGCTGTACTGGCATGCCGTTAATGACCCTCAAACCCCCAGATAGCGGCATTGACCAATAGGCACAGAACGCCTCCGGCCTCGGCAACCCCTAAATAGCGCTACCTTATGAACATAGTGCTAATAACGGGTCCGTTAATACCGGACCCAAAAGTAACATCATCGCACTGGAACTGGAAATGCCATGGCGGCCATCTTCAAAAACACAATCCATTGCCATCCTCCACCTACAGGACCTTCTACACCACAACTCCTAGGCCACCACAGACAACATGTCGAAGGCCACCCGGAAAGGCACGGCCCGCCTGCGCAAACCACGTTTCACGGAAGATGAGCTCAACATGTTAGCCGACACCCTAGTGTCAAATGCTGAAGTGGTGTTCTGCAATGACCTCAGGCGTCCAGCCCAGCTAAAGAAGAAGGCCATCTGGGAAGAAGTTGCCCAGAAAGTAAGTGCAGCCGGCACCACCGCACGCACAGTGCGCGATTGTTAAAAATGGTGGGACGACCTCAGGCTGAGAGTCTGGCACATATTGTTGGCCAATTGGAGCCAGGGTCTGCCAACAGGAGGAGGACAACACTCACCACTGAAATTGGCCAGCTGGGAGGAGAGATGCAGCTCCGTCATAGACGTGGAGTCAATCGAAGGAAATGGTGGAGCAGAGTTTGGCGTGCCAACATCGGTAATTGAAGGTGAGTGTCCCTACAAAAACACGATAACTAATCAATATCATTGTCCCCCAAATGTGGCAGCAACGCCAGCCGAAAAATGGCCCATCATACACACCTACACATATCCATATACACATGCCAGGTCCACCACTATCCCATCCCAATGCATGTTGCGCCCATACACGAATACACACCCGACACACATATTACGGGCATGTGTCACCCAGGACGACACTCCCAACACACATCAAGGCCCAACAGCAGCCAGCATGGTGTACATGTGAACACGAATACGCTTTCAAAATGCACCCTCCAACATTGCATGTACACAGTCCCCTATAAAGCCAGGAATGCAACTGATCAGATGGCGCCACATGCCCAAAGACCAATGCATGCATAATGCAAGCACCACAATCACTGATGCCCTGCCACTCTCTGTCCCCCACAGGTACGGATGCAGACAGTGATGAAGCACATGGGAGTGCACAATGCACAACAGCAGCCAAAATGGCTAGAAGGCAAGCTGATGGCACAGGACCATCAACCTCAAGTTGACCAAGGATGGGCCAAGCGGGAAGTGGGTCAACAACCGGTGCCAATACAGCCACACAGACAACCACACAGGATGAGCAGACACCTGCCCCTGCACCCCTGGTCACACCATCCACACTGGCTGAGGACACAGCAGGCATGGAGGAAGGCCCACAGTCTGCTGCTGCCAGCACAATTGGGGAGATTGCTGCATCGGCAGATCATAGTGTTGATGAGGGAGCTGAGCCAGACAATGAGGGCGATGCAGGACGTGTCCACTCAGAGCCTGTAGTGCACACACCAAGCCCGCAGGCCACCTAACAGGACACACCTCGGCGGGACTCATCCGACCAGGGCAGCCATGGAGAGTGGTCTCCCGCCATGCACAGACCCATGATTCATGCTGTGTCAACACATCACCCACCGACCACAACCCACACTGCCATACGGGACCTTGAGGGACGTCTCTCCAGGATGGAGGCCGAGCAGGAGGTGATGCAAGACTATGTGCAGTAGTACCTTGCTGAAGGGGAGACAACACGCCGTATCATCCAGGACAGCACTGCGGCGTAATCCAGGCCATTAACTCAAGTGCACAGCAAGTGCGTGATGTCTTCAATGCCTTGGGTCCGATCCTCACCAGGATTGCTGACAGCATGGACCAACGGCAAACCCTGCTCCTGGGATCACAACCATCTGGGTCATCCGCATCATCTACGCCAGCGAGCTCGAGGCAGACCAGCCCCGTGTGCATGTCCCTGCAGAGTTCACCGCCGCTCAGAGATCCAACCCCCACCTCCGAGGGGGGCTCAACAGTAGCAGGGCCATCCTGCAGAATCTCTTGGGGTATACATCCAGACACATGTTGTGTCATTGTTGACTTTGTGTGTTAGGGGGTGGGTGGAGGTATGTGGTGGGTGTAGTGTGTAGTACTGGGGTGTTTGGGGGCATGGGAGTAGGGTGGGGGGAGGTGGAGGGGTGGTGGGTGTAGTGTGTAGTACTGGGGTGTTTGGGGGCATGGGAGTAGGGTGGGAGGAGGTGGAGGGGTCGTGGGGGCGTGGATTGTTGAATCATGTTGTACTAAATTCCTCACGAATACACCAGTTGTGTAGCAAACATCACATGAGTGGACATTGCTGATTTTTTGTATGTCAATTTATTGCTTCATGGTGATTCGTGCACATGTGCCCACACACCCAGTGCAAACAGTTCACAACACATGGCACCCTCTGCATCAAAGTACATCAGAATGATTGGTCTATGACCATTTGGCGTACTGCGCGACTCTCACATGTTTCACATCCTGGCCTGTGTCCTACTTCTACTCCTTCCTCTCCTTCTACTTCAACAGATGGTGGCAGCTCCATGTCAGGTGGCAGGGGTATGTTCCGCCGGATGCACATGTTATGCAGCATTGCACATGCCATGATGATCTTGCCCACCTTCTAAGGCCCGTATGTGAGTGCCCCTCCTGACCTGCTGATGCAGCGAAACTGTGCCTTCAAAAGGCCAAACGTCTGCTCAATGACCACACGTGTACGTGTATGTGCACAATTGAAGTCCTCCTCATGCCTGTTCTGTGGGTTCCTGACAGGGGTGAGTAGCCATGGCTTCAGAGGATATCCAGCATCACCTACATGGGAGCAAAAGGAGGTATGTGTGAGGATGAGGCTCAGTTGACAGGTGTGCTCAGCCTGTACATCATTCAAGTTCATATGCACAATCTTGTCATTGGCAGCCACATCCACATGACTGTCAGCCCTGTACAGTGCATGCCAATCCATAGAGGGAAACTTGTGTGACATACACAACCTAGGGTCCTAGGCTTTTAAATCACCAGGCCACCCAATGTATGTCTTGGCTAGGCGCATTTTGCATGCAAATGTGAGTGCTGTGTGTCGGCGGATGACTTAAGAAACTTCCATTACCCCCAAATCCATCTGCCCCCATGGCCCAGTGGGCATTCCCCTTGCATATGCATGTACCCCCCATACCATCTGCCCCCATGGCCCAGAGGGCTTTCCCCTTGCATATGCATGTACCCCCCAATCCATCTGCCCCCATGGCCCAGAGGGCATTCCCCTTGCATATGCATGTACCCCCCCCATCCATCTGCCCCCATGGCCCAGAGGGCATACCCCTTGAATATGCATGTACCCCCCCAATCCATCTGCCCCCATGGCCCAGAGGGCAGACTCTCCCAACAGCCAGCCACTTCGTACAACGTCTCCTTCCATGTAGCGGGGTAGTGAGGAGTTCCGCAGCACCATGGCATCATGCGTGGATCCTGGGTATCTGGCACAGCAATGTGTTATTATCTGGCTGGCATCACACACCATCTGCACATTGATGGAATGGTATAGCTCCTGATTGCGGTACACCGCCAACACGGCCTGTGGGACTACCAACTCTACATGGGTACAGTCGAGGGCACCAATTACGCATGCCTGCCAGTGCATGGAATGCTATTTTGGTGGCATTTGCCTCCTGTGGTGTCCTTGGTAAGGATATGTGGGCACTTGCATGCTTCAGTAGTGCATCCAGCACTTGGTTTAACACAACAGAGAAGCATGATTGGGACATGCCATGCATTTGGCCCCCTGTGTGTTGGTAAGTGCCTGTGGCCAGGAAGTGGAGCACAGATGCCAGCTTCAGCAAAGGGGGGATGGCTGTGCTGATGTTGATCAGGCTGACCAAGTCATCCTGTATTAATTCCACTATGTTGGTGATGGTGTCTCTGTCCAGGCGGTACAGGGTGTGGATCTGTGATGGGGCTAAGTAAAATGGATTGGCCCTTATACGTGGGGTTGTTGGCTGTCTGCAGAGAGTGACTGCCTGCACTGGTGGGATTTGCTGGGCATGTCTCACCCTCCTTCTCCTCCTGCGTCTCCTCTGTGTTTCCTGTTGTCCTGCCTGCTCAGGCAGTAGCAGTGCAGGCATGTTCTCCAGGCCCAGTATGGCAAGTACAAGTGGTAGCATTTTGGCTCGGACGGGGGTGTGGTGTGTGGGTGTGCTCCTTTTGTGCTGACCCTGACTCCATTGCCTCCACATGTGCTGATTGTGTGCATCTGTGGCACTTGGTTACACAGCAGTTTGCAGTTTATGGGTGGTCCGCGATGCCGGTATTGCCGGCATCATGGTGGCCCTTCTTACCAGCATCTCGATGCCAATATGTACTTGTACGTGTGACTGGTGGTTTCCCCTTCTTTGCGGCATGCCGGTATTAAGACCTCCCCATCTGCGCGCATGCCCGCATGCCGGTATGGTGGTGCACGGCCACAGCGGGTCTTTGACGATGCCGGTAGCAATGGCCTCTAGGGTCATGATACACCGGCCCGGTAATGGATGCTGGTATTGCCTTACCGGTGCCGTTCTTACCGGAGTGCCAACCTTGTGATGAGGGCCAGTACAATTGTTTGACGATCAGTTAATATCCCTGTAGTCTCCTACTTCCAAAAAGGACAGGGTATTTTAAGAAAACCCCTGTTTCAATTTTCTACTTCACCTTGAACTTAATCCTTCTTAATTTGTCTACCTCATCATCAAATAAATGCTATTTCTGCTGACAAGCAAGGACACAAACTCTAACTGGGCATGTTTTATTACCACGAACACTGTACTCACTGAATTAACCCCTGCCAAATCTGAATGGAATTTCTGAAAAGTTCAGTTTGGCCAAATCGCACAAAATTCAGGTGTTTTTGAGTTTGCCTGAAAAAGTGTGCAGAGCCTTAAACATGGATCGGGTTCCACTTCTGTAGGAATGGCATTTCATGACTTCTAAAAAAAGGTAAATAAATCACAGGTCTTCATCATTACCTTTCAATGATTGTATGATCGGTAATTACTGCTCCACTCTTCACCATCCCTTAATTTCCCTCAATGGCTGAGCCTGTTGTGACATAACGAAAGGGATGGGAGAATGTTATCCGAGCATTTGCAGAAGAGGTGACAGCTGCTTTGTCTTTCAATAATTAAATCTAATTGCTATCAGTGCTCAACAAGCAAAACAGATTAGCAGCCCTATGAAATTGCATTTGTATTGCAACGATTGTGGTGATGGCATCAAATGTGTGCCTTGGTTTGCACAAAATGTTTAAATATTCTGTAATTCTATTAATGTAAACCTCATATGTTGTGTAACATAACGTACTGATAAATTGCAAGAATACACATTTTCCATTTACCTTAGGAAAGAAAAAAATGGTGACAGATGAGGAGTCCATCCTGAATCTTTCCATCGATTTGGAATTTACCTACCGATTCTCTCTATCTATGCTCATACTCTAAACCTATCTACAACCCACCAGTTTATTCTTGCCTTCATCAAACCCATTCAGTATTCTCCTCAATCACACCAGATGTGTTTGCCCATTATGACTCATAAGTCTTTAAAATATGGGACACCTTCAGTACCAATTTTTTCCTACCTCCTCTTCTTTTTATTTATTCACTATTCATAACCCCAACATACGGTTCCATTTTCGAATTCCCTTTGCATCCCAGCTGATCTGGCACCCATCCTTCAAGATGGCTCTGTGTATACAATCCTAAAGAATCATGCTGCCAACCCCAAAAACACTGCTAATTATCACTATTTCCTCCTACTCTACACTTCTGGAAATCGTAATATTCAATTGGATCACCATCTCTCTAGAGGCTACTGATCTCAAACACACCCCTCCGTCCTGGATTCCAAAACATAGTTTCCTTGGAAACACCTCTCACCCACGTGTCTAGCCTTGTTACTACTGTTCATCTCTGTTATTTCTCAACTTATCGCATTCTTCCTTGTCACTCTACTGCCTTCACCACTGTTGACCACTCTCTCTGCTTCAATATCTCTCAGGTGGTCCCAGGATACTGCATTCTCAAAGGATTGCCTCCTACCTGGTAGGCTGCTCCTTTTCCAAACTCATGGAACAATGGCACATCTGCTGCCATCCTCCTTCTTGAAGCGTTTCCACAAAGCTATGTCTTTAGCCCCCTCTTATTCACCCTTTCGGATCTGCTCTCTTGGAAAACTATTTTTTTTTGTAACTCTCAAATCATCGATTTGCAGATGACTTTCAAATCAATTCCACCTTCCCATCATCCAATCTTTTTTTATGGGCGGCACCACTTATTGTCTCTCTGACAACTGATAATGGATCACAACATCATGCCTTATAACTCCTCTCAAATGTAAGTCTTTATTATTTTGGCTTCTGCCCCCTACTCCCTTATCCTCTCTTCTATTGTATTGCTCCCTGACAATCCAATCCCTCATGGCTCACAACCAAGTGGCCTTCTTCAACAGTGATCTAAAATGTCATGAATGAATTACATATACTTCAAAAGCTGCAATAGTCACCTTTCGTAGCATTGAAGATCAGCCCACAACTCAATTCCCTCACTGTCAAATCCCTTGTCTCAGCTGTGGTTCCCAGTGAACTGAACTACTGCTCTAGCCTCTCGTGGGCCTTTTCTCCCATATTCTCACACCTCTGCTTTCACCTCCAAACAGGTTGACACTATGTGTTGTTATAATATGCACTGTATCAGTATTTAAAAATTGCATCGTGAAAAAGCAGGCCTTTTCTCCCTTTTTAGGATTCTCAAACGTGGTGTTTTTCCCCATGTTGTTATAATATGCACTGTATCAGTATTTAAAAAATTGCATTGTGAAAAAACCTTAAGACCCAAATTGATGAGTTGAAGGACAATGGGAAATCAGCTATGCTACTCCTTCTGCAGCATTTGACCTGGTGGATCATGCAGTCTTATGCAACCACCTTAGGTCAGCTGCCCATTTCTCAAGTGATGCCATAACTTGAGTTCAATCCATCCTAGCAAACCGTACAATGAGAGTCGTCTCCCCTTTAGCAGCCGCTGATCCCATTCAAGTCTCTTGCGGCATACCTCAGGGATCATGTGTATCTCCCACTATGCATAACATTTTTACTAAGCCCTTGTTTGACAAGTTGGACAGATTGGGTGTCACCTATACTAACTACGCTGATGACACCCAGATCCTCATTCCCCTTTCGGGAGACTTATTGGAAGACTCGGCCTTAGTAAATAAGATATACCTCCTCATTCAGGCATGGATGGCATCCCATGGCCTATGCCTGAACGATGATAAAACAGAGCTACTGATCCTAGGTTCAGAGATGGCCATTAAAAAACTCAACCCTAGCTATGCCTCAATCAACATTGACAATAATGTTATCAAGGTGATGCCTGCAGTTAAAACCCTGGGCTTCTGTCTTGTCTCCGCACTCACCTTCAAGAAGCATGTGAATTCACTAGCATCTTCTACAGCATATACTTGCAAATTGATCCGAGCCTGTAGACCATTTCTCTCTGAAACTAACTGCATCATTCTAGCCAATGTACTCATATTATCTAGACTGGATTACTGCAACGCATTATACGCAGGATCCAATAAATATATAATTGACAAAATGCAAAGACTCCAAAATAACGCCGTTAGAGCTACTCTTAATATTCCAAACAGAGATCACATCTCTACATTTAGACGAGATGTCCACTGGCTCAGGATTAAGGACAGGATCCTCCTTAAAACACTTTCTCTCACGTCCAAATGTCTAAACAACATAGCGCCACCCTACCTTGTAGAAAGAATAAAAAAGAGAACTTCTGACCTACCCATGAGATCTGCCAATGCCTACACTTTAGAGATTCCCAGATATAAAAGGACTACAGCCGGTGGCTCTAGTTTCCCGGTTATAGGCACTCAATCCTGGAATGGACTACCTTTAGATGTAAGAACACACCACCCTATTCTATATTTAGATGGAAAGCCCTTACCTGGCTATGGACGAATGATGCCTAATCTTGCCGACGTCTTCACCTCCTAATTGATCCCCTAATGTACCCACACCTTAACTGTACACCTTACACTATGTCTGCTAGGCCTGACCATTCTCAAACGGTATATGCTCAATTTATACATGACTGTATTTTCTGGTATACCCATATGAGACCATTGGTTTCACTAGAAACTATGTGTTACCAACTACCTTTATCAATGTATGTAAGTTGTTTATCACTGTATGTATGTACACGCCTACCTGTAACTAAGCTATTAAGTATCCTTGTAATGTTTGTGCCCAGCTACCTGAGGGTTTTGGTTGCGCTTTATCAAATAAACAAACAATCAAACAAACAGGCATTTTCTTCCCTTTTTAGGATTCTCAAACTTAGGTGTTTTTCCCGGTGTTGTTATAATATGCACTGTACCAGTATTTAAAAATTGCATTGTGAAATACCAGTCCTTTTCACCCGTTTTTAGGATTCTCAAACTTAGTTGTGCCCTCCTACCTGTCTCAAACCAGTACATTTTGAATCTCTTATCCTGTGTGTTGTCGTCTGTCCTATTGCTCAACTTGCTTGCCTCGCACTGTCTTGTCTGCCTACTCCAGCAACCTTTGCTAGTGTCCTCCCCTCTCCTTTCCACCCCCTCCTCTCTCACCTACTCTATGGTGCTCTCTGTCTCCCCTATCTTTTCTAACTGCTTCTCTTTTGACTATCCTGCTCTCTTCACTAAATCTGGTAGGAAGAAGTTTAAAAAGGACATCCTGGTCTCCAACCCAGGCCCCCCTATCGCCGACACCTACACCAGTGCCTCATCCAAGGAAACTCAAACCGACATCCTCTTTGTCATGCCTTCGCCAGACCTATGGACCCTTCATATGGTCTCTGTGCTCTCCCCCTTCTCCTCTTCTCCCAATAATGTTGGCACCCGCTGGTATGCCCTCTTGGAATCCTTCCATTCCTCTAAGGTCATCACTAATGTTTACTCTAATGGGACTGTCCTGATCCAAGCCCTCAGGCCAACGTTCACCTCTTTGATAGATGCTTCCCGCACCTCATCAACTTCATTTCTTCTCCTGGTGTCTCCTCTCCCCTTTCCTTGACTACCTCGCCTCCCCCTTCTGCCTCCTCCTTGTCTACCTTGCCTTCCCCTTCCCTCTCTGCCCCCTCTCGGGCTCCTTCTACACCTCTGCAGGGTGTACCTCTGATCTGTACCTCTCCCCGGAAGTCTTTCAAGGATGACAACCGTCTCCATATTGCCACTCTAAACTCTCATTCTGCTGTCAAACACTCCTCTGATATCTGCCGCCTTCTGGAAGAACTTGACCTTGATGTCCTCGGTCTCACTGAGACATGGTTCACGGCCAGCTCTATCACAAGCTTTGATATGCTCCTACCTGACAGCTACAAGATCCTCTCTGCATCCAGGGCCAACCACTCTGGTGGAGGTGTAGCCCTCATCTTCCCCGAGTGGATTCCTGCCTATGTCCCTCCTACACAGACCTACTCCTCTTTTGAATGCCTCGTCTGCAGGCTCTCTCTCTCCCATAGCCATTCACTTACTGTGGCTACTATCTATCAGCCACCTGGTCACATTTTATGCTTCCTCCCAGAGTGGGCAGACCTCTCCACCTCACTCCTGGCCTCAACTACTCAACTCCTCCTTCTTGGAGACTGCAACATCCGCCTGGATACCTCCTGTCCTCCCTCTGAGCTCTTTCACAACCTCTTTCGACACTCTCTCACTCACTATTCTCCCCTCTGGCCCAACTCACTCTGCAGGGCACACTCTTGATGTTCTGATCTCCACAGGCCTTCCCCTCTCTGTCCCTCTCACCACTCCTCTCTCCTGGAGTGACCACTTTCTCCTCTCCTACCACCTCACCCTCCCTACCCCGCAGGCCAAGCCACTTCCATCACTGCAACCCACCTTTTTGGTCATCCGCCCCATGAAGCGCGTGTCAGCTGAGGCTTTCGCTGCCACCTTCTCACTCCACCCCCCTTGTCCCCTCTGGCTGACTCTCATCCTGACACAGCCCTCTCCATGCTCCACTCTGCTATATCTGATACTCTTGATATTCTTGTCCCTGTCATGAGAATCCGCCTAAAGCGCAAAGCCAAGTGTAACTCCTGGTTCGATTCAGACCTCGTCACCCTAATACGCAAGTGTAGGTGGCCGAGAGGAAATGGCGTGCTTCAAGTACATCCTCTGACAAGCTGGCCTGCCTCCTGCTGCAAAGGCAATACCGGTTCTCTGTCCTAACCAAGAAGAGAGCGCATATCTAAGCCCACGTCTCTGAGGCTTCTAACAACTTGGCTGAACTCTTTAAAATCTGCAAGGAACTGGCCAATCCTGCCGCAGTCTCTACCTCTCCTGTCCACTCCTAGGCCCTCTGTACGACATTGGCTTCTCACTTCATCTATAAAAGTTAGGACATCCTGTCCTCTTTCTCCTCCTATCCCCTCCCCACTCCCTGATCTTCCTCTG
The DNA here is from genome assembly GCF_040938575.1 of Ambystoma mexicanum. Taxonomy (NCBI): domain Eukaryota; kingdom Metazoa; phylum Chordata; class Amphibia; order Caudata; family Ambystomatidae; genus Ambystoma; species Ambystoma mexicanum. The sequence goes on from NC_090931.1 coordinate 724,971,104, forward strand.
ACCTTTCTGCAGCCATGTCTCCTCCCTCCTTCTCTGCCTTTCCCCTGTTCTCCGCAGACAAGGTTTCTAGACATCTTCAGGCTACCCTCGTCCTCCTCCTCTACTTCCCTCATCTCTGACTGTCTGTCTGCTATCCAGGAGTGGTGTGCCGCCAATGACCTCTGCCTTAATGCCAGTAAGACTGAGATTCTCCTCATCGGCACACCCGCTCCCTTGTTTCCTGAATTTCTCTGGCCGGCCTTTCTTGGCCCTTTTCCTGTTACCACCTGCAAGGCTAAAAACCTCTGGGTCATCTTCGACTCTACACTCACCTTCTCTCCTCACATCTCTGACATCTCTAAGAAGTCACACTACCAGCTCCACCTCCTATGAGGTTTTCTTCCTTTCCTCTCCTTCCCCCAGAAGCTCACTGTCTCCAGAGCTCTGGTTCTCTCTAGGCTGGAGTATTGCAACAGCCTCTTTCTAAATCTGCCTGCTTCTACTCTCCACCCTATGCAACTTATTCTGAACAGGACTGCAAGACTTGTCCTTGGCCTCAAGCACAGGGATCGTATCTCTCCAGGACTGAAATCTCTGCAATGGCTCCCAGTGGCTGCGAGAATTAAGTTCAAAACCCTCTGCATCATCCACAAGGCCTTCTGGGGCCTGAGGACTCAATACCTTCAACTTTCTCTTCCTAAATACCTTCCTTCTCATGCTCTTCGCTCATCTGCCTCAAACTCCCTCAGGGTCAGTCGCTTCTCCAAGTAACGAGTTGGCAGTAGATCTCTTTGTTCGGCTGGTTCCTCCCGCTGGAACAGCCTCCCTGCCTCCCTGAAACTTGTGGAGAATCATCTTCGGTTCCAGGAGCACCTCAAAACTGTTCTCTTTGCGTCTGCTTTTTCTCCTCCTCTCCCTTGCTGACTTCCTGGCTGACAAAGAAAACTGCACTGGTTACATGGCCACCCTTTGATCTCGGGTCCAGATCCCCTACCCCGCCAGTCGCACTCCTGCACTGCCTTCCCGGCAACCCCCGCTCTCTGGGATTGTTTTCTGTAACCCTACAGTCCGACTACCACCACTTGACACCCGACGTCTGCACTTACCTTTGCACTTGCCACCTGCTGGCCATACTTTTACCTATTGTTATCATTTTCTTATCCCATGTACCACACTGTCCTCTCTCCCTTCGCTCCCCGCACTCATCCTCCTTCCCCTTCCCATGCACTTGCACAATCTGAATGACACCTGGATTAGTTGGATCGTTGTCTGTCTTCCCTCTGTTCCCCCTCCCTTGCCTCATTTCGCCTTGAAACACTTGTCGTGTATAGGTGCGTTATAAATGCCATATCATATCATATCATATCATATCATATCATATCATATGTAAAACAGCCCCCTTCACACATTCTTTGTTCTGTTCTTTTCGTCTATCCAATGACTTTCCTCTGCACCGTGCACGCTCTATATTTCAATACTCTGCATCTCACATGTTCAGATTACAGGCCTGTCTTAATTTCACTGTATCCACCCCCCTTGTGTGTGTCCCGTTTCGGATCTTTCTCGCCCCTGGCCCCCACTATCACTTGAATAACACAAGTGTGTTTAACTCCAACTGTGACAATATAAGTATTGTATATTCTCATGGGCGTAATTATAGGGGGTAACAGGGGTGTTTGTCCCCCCAACTTTCATGGCACAGCATTTTGTCCCCATTCATTTGGCTGGGGCACCTTTTCTTCAGATGTCATGCCCCCCCCCAACATTTTCAGCAAAGTTACTACACTGTATATTCTGTAGTTAGTGTACATCTCACATAACATTGTATAGTTGTCAATTTGTGTTGTCTCCTAATATTCAAAGTCCCTTACACTCCATCAACCAGTTTAGCATTCTCTGGGTCTAATCGTGAGTTTGGGGTAAATATGGTGGTTACGACTCCAAATATAAGTACTGCTACTGCCAATATATCAAGTGGAATTGCCACCATTTATGAGGCCATTGCAGAATTACCGCTAAGCAGAAATAGTGTAACGTTGGAAACGGGAAGCTGAGTGGCAGCCATCTTTGAAAATAGAATCCATTGAAAATCAGAGATTTCCTGCTTTCGTCCTAAGGCAATGGAGGGTGGATCCATGTCAGGGGAAAAAGAGAAGAGCACAGTGCATGAAATGACAATCAGGAAGTCAAACATTTCCGAGACTGAGCTGACTGAAATGGCAGAGGAGGTGTTGACCCATTGAGAAGACCTTTTTAGGGCCATGAGCAAGAAAACCACCCTAAAGGAAGAAACACATCTAGAATGAGTTGCAGGACTAGGTTTTGGCAATAGGGACAGTGCACCAGGACACTGAAGACATCAAAAAGTCTTGAAATCACCTCAAGTCCAGGGTCTGTCCACTGCTGGCACACCTTCATGAGAAGGCAGCAGTTATAGCCACAGCAAGGGGCACAGCTTTGCCCCCTAAACTGACCCCAAGAGCGGATACGGTTACACGATCATCCATATGTGTGGCCTGGAAGGCATTGGTGTTGTGGAGCTTGCAGCCAATCAGACCATGTTGAGTAGTGAAATTACCATTTGAACAATATATTACCCATACACCTGTCAGCCTCTATACTCTAAGGTGACCATTGCACATGCACAATGGTCACAAAAACTACAGTCACCCCAGCAACGAGGACCCAAATAATATCACACCCTTACATTGAGACATGAATTGAGTAAAATCAGTTATGAAATGGAGTGTCAGTAAGGTGTACGGTTTGTCCCTAGACATTGTAGATCAACTCCCTCACTCACAAGCAGACACAAAACACAAAGAACCCTGACTGGCACATATGGGCCAAACAAGCATATGGCAGCCAATTTACCTCATGCGTTGCTTCCACCACATGTCTTTCAGACATACTGAATGACTGTACAATTAAGCAGCTGCTACAAGAGCAATGCAGGATCTAACAGATATCAATCAGAGGGTACAACATGATGAGTACCACCAAATCTCAATGGCACCAACATTACCCCGGACCCCCATTTTGCCTGCAGGGTGATCACATGCAATTTGTAGATGGTGTGCCAAAATGTTCCTAAGCCCATTTGGGCATGAAACCCAAACTTGGTATGTGATGTTATTCCATATCAGCAACATAAGCAACATGTGTTGCATGAAGGTCAGAATGTTAGTCACAAACACCCAATGTGTAATGACAATGCCATTTCCACACATGAATGACAGCCTGCAGTAACCAAAGAGCATCACTGTAATGCACTGTAACACACATTTTTGCAAGTCAGTTGAAAGCCTGCCACATCTCTCTGAACAGGAACCTAAGGCAGCCAAGCAGAAGAAGTAGGTTCCAGAATATCCTCCATGGCAGAGTCTGCTGTCTCTACCCAAGTTCCATCCTCTAGCCAAACATCCAAGGATGCAGGGTGCATTTCTGGCAATCACTGGAAATCATCATGCAAGTCTGCTATGGCCACTTCCTTGCCTTTAGCCACCACATCTGTGTTCATGGAGACCATGGACACACTGACCACCAGCACTATCTCCACGTCTGTCATCAGGGACACTGTTGCTGAAAACGCCAGCTTGGCCAACTCCACCACTGGCACCCATGTGACAGATGGGATCCTCAGACCATCAATGCAGCCGCATTCTTCTCAGATTCTTCTCAGTCTGCTCCAAGTTCCACCAACATGCCACACACTACGGTTATGCTCAATATGGATATTCACTGACCAGACTCATTTCCAATTTGCACCCTTTCCCCTTTCTCCTCCAGTACACCCACACTGCTTGTCAGTGAGTGCTCGGGGAGATAGTTTGACACAATGAACAAGCACCCTTTTTCTTTTCAGCCTTTACTATTGAAGGCAAGTCTCTGAATGCTCACACCGCTAGTGAAGAAAGGCCCAAGTCGATCTTGTAAGGATAACAAGTTTAATCTCACACGCAGATGAGAGCTACAGCAAAGAACTCTGCTGCTAAGAATGTTCTGCCAAAAAGGAGTACAAGCAGAATCTTGTAAAGAAAAACATTCTGCGCGGCTGGTTGGTGGACGCCTGTACATGAGCCGCCTGCTCCATAAGAAATGCCAGGCCATTGTTTACAGCCCAATCCGTCCGTCTTCCATCACATGGGTGCTGCAGTGGTCATCTTCTTCTCATATCTAACGTCAAATAACAAATTAACTACACTTCTTACATAATGCTGTTGTATCACTATACTGCGTAACTGGCAGGCCTGAATATGAGCGTAAACGTGGTTCTAGGACACTTTAACAATCACAGGTGCATTTCACTCACTCCATTCTGTGCCATCCGGCCCCAAGTTCTCCACCCACGTTTTGAACTATACTGTATCCCTCCCAGCACCTCTTAATACAATTCACACGCTTGTCGCTTCAATGATGTGCCCTGTCCGTCTTCTTTGAACATTTCAGGACTTGTTGCTTTGGTGTTGGTGGACAAAGGGCACCTGGTGCCATGGAATTCAGGGGTCTTAAGATTTAGTCAGTTATATGGGCTACAACTCGTGGTCACCTGGCAATGGGCCGGGTCATGGTTTGGCTAGTGTGATAACATGCACACCAGGCGACGGTCTGGGATCACGTCCTTGTAGGGCACCATCCTCTTGAGCAAAAAACACATCTTTGCAACACTGTTAGAACAATGAATATGAGTTGTGGCAGTTGGGTGTGTGGGCGGTCGTCATGGGAGCTTGGGCATGCTACAGATTTCCCTTGCCTCGCAATTTGGGCCTAATGCATGCAATGCCGCATTTGCCGGGCCCACTTCACCTTTACCTATGATTACTAATATCGACGCAAAATAGTAATGTTGCTCGAGCCGTGCACTACAATATGTGGGTTGATTATATTTGATTATATTGTTTTCACCTTCCCCCCTCTCGCCTGGCCCATCACAGTCCTTCAAATGCATCTTGCCTCACTCTAAAGAACCTAAGGGGGTGGGACGGGCCACCCCTTTCCCGACACTGTGAAGGGTTCCTTAACTAATGCTGTGCTGCGCTGATCTATCTAAGGAGCATATACAAGTCCATAAACAGGAGCAGGACCTGTAGGCCATAGTCTAAATCTAGAATGGGCTGAATCTGGTTGGACAATGTGCTTGAGGAAGGTGAGGGGCTTCCATGCCAGTTGGCTACACCTGCAGCTTCCCTTTTAGCACCTGGACACATGAAAATCTACCTTTTGGGTTCAGGTAAGTACACTGACATTTGAGGGGTAATTCCACCTGTTTTTGATGGTATTCCATCAGTATTGCAACCTGTAATACAGTGGAAATACTGTTTATTTTTTTCGGAGGCTATTAATGCTGGCGGAATTACTGCCAAAATGAAATGACTTGGAATTTGGTGGAACAGTAAGAAATGCAGTCAATCAGGTAACTGCCACTTCTTCCCATTACCACACAAATTGTGATGAGGCTCATTATATGTTGCTACCAAATTTGTAAAGAACCCAGTAATGGTGCTGCTACTGCCATTCATTGTTTGGCATTGTGTGACTTTTTGCACAGCGCCTCAATCTATTTAAATAAATACGAATGCAAAATACATGTAAATGATATCATGGTGCCAGTACCTCATCCCAGGTGCAATACTTGACATGTGATCAGTACATGATATTTGATTGCAATTCCTGACATGCAATGAGGGTACCTGCCATTTACAAGCCCGGCATTTAACGACGAAGCCTAGCAGGATGTGATGACCTCTATCTGCTGCTCAAGGCAAGCAATTCGATTTCTCTGATCTTGGGATCTCTGTCTATGGAGGAGAACGAAATCAACGCGTGGCCAGAGTTTGCATTCTACCACACCGAAGATGTGAACATAATTGCAATCTTTAATATTTTCTCTTATAATTTCCTCTTTATCTCACACACTCGTTCTTATCGAATGACCTCCTTATAGGCACTATTTCAAAAACAATTAAAATGTCATTTGAAGGGGAGGCATAGATTTAATCAGACATACTTAGAGATGCTCCCTTTCTCACAGAGATATTATTAAAGGGCAAATCGTATTCAGATTTAGAAATGAAGAACCTCTTGCAAACATTTTAGATAGAAGGCCGCAGCAGGAAAACATTCTCCAATGCTCCATAATGTGTGACCTTTAATAAGTGAGCAATTGAATCACCCGAGACCATGCTTGGAACAAAAATATCTTTTGTCTATTTGCTTCATTGTCTTAGTACACACAGTACAAAACACCAGTCTTCTCTATTGTGTCTATAGTTGCCGCTTTACATGTAATGTATGTGTCATAACAGCCACAATGCCTTTTACAATGTTCAGGTAACTGTACAATTTATTTAAGCATTCAGACCGAAGGTAATATAACGTTTACAAACCCAGTCTGCACAATCTATACAATAATAAAAATAAAAAAAACATGCATTGATGTTACTTCTTACTAGATATTAAAGTATGATCTACGCTTTGAAAACACTAAGTAAGGTAGGCCTATGTTTTGATATTGCCCAACCAGTTACTTCATGTTTTCTCTAAACAAAGCAGTTATCTTTACAATTCATATTTTGGAATCCGCATTAAACTCACTTAATAATGCAGAGTTCTCCCGCGAAAGAAAGACATATTCTGTAGTGACCTGAATGTGCTCCTTCTTTTACGATCAGGCCCATAGACTAATAAGCAATCCACTTTATTTGGGATATTAGACAGACAAGCTGTGTGCAGTCATTTCGAGTCTGAAAATGGAAATACGTCTGTGGGAGTCAGCATGCACAACCTGCCCAAAACCCCTTCTCTGAAGAATGAGTACTCTCGGGAATAAGACAAATTAGAGTGCAGGAACCTTCTTTGATTTGGGAGAGAACCACCCTCGTTCATAGCCAGGGATTAACCGCCCCTCTATCAGCTATAGACGAAAGATGCATCTTTGTCTTGTTACCAATAGAAAGATCCTCTCTGCATTTCAAGAAAACCTGAGGGACCCTCAGACAAAATCAGGACACAGAGTCTTCTTTGCCAGGATGGTATGACCTCTCTCAATCTCTCCCTCTCTCTCTCTCTCTGTTCTCCCTCTCCTTCTTCCCTCCCCCCTCTCTCCCTGTCTCTCGGTCTCCCCCTCTCTCCCTCTCTCTCTATGTTCTCCCTCTCCTCTCCCCTCTCCCTCTTTCCCCCTCTTCCTCAATCTCTCTCTCCTCCAACCTCTCTCTCACTCCTTCTTCCCCTCTCCCTCTCTCTCTCTCTGATCTCCCTCTCCTTCTTCCCTCCCCTCTCTCTCTCTCTCTCTCTCCGTCTCCACCCCTCTCTCTCTCTCTCTCTCTCTATGTTCTCCCTCTCCTCTCCCTCATTCCCCCCTCTTCCTCAATCTCTCTCTCCTCCAACCTCTCTCTCACTCCTTCTTCCCCTCTCCCTCTCTCTCTCTCTCTCCAGCTCTCCCTGTCGCTCTCGCTCTCGCCCTCCTCTCCCCCTTTAAAGCCAGGTAGTAAGAGCAATGTGTCTCCCAAAAGACTTGCACCATGAAGAATGTTCTATGCTTCTCATGTCCGGGAATTTTGAAAACACACTTCAACCTTAAATTACATTTCGTTCACAGAGAAAATACGCCTGTATCAACCAACTCGAGAGCTGCAGTCCTGTGCTAAATGTCTGCTGCAAATCCCCCATTCAAACTGTGTGTTTACGGACGATTGTAGGTTTTCAGGATATGACCCAAAGTTATGCAATAAGCTTCCATTGGAAATTCGAGCCATTTGTTTAAGTAACTGGCATAAAATGGCGTTATCAGAGGAGTCCCCTTGGGATTCATGTCTGGGATTGGCATAACTATTCTTTTCTAGCAGTGTTTTCGCTTGAGTGTATTCAGATCCAATCTGTGCCCACATACGATTTGGCTTGTCAGGTGCTCTATACAAATAACTCAAAATCAAATCGGGAAATGTAGTTCAAATTGATTGCAGTATGTGTCAGCATATCTTTCACTTCAAGTGGATGATGTGTTCAACACACAATAAAATACAAGCAGATAATGCTCTCTCTTTAAAGAGCATATATACATGTTGTAGCCACGTGCTCCAAGGATGAACTCATTCTGCTTTTTTGATGCAGTCCTGGCACGTTTCTATCAAAATACCACCACATTTTACAAAAATTGAAATCCCCAAATAAATAAATAATATATTAATTCATCCCATGCTGTTTTCATATATGCACTGATTGTTCCATCAGGGCAAATAATAAATTGAGAGCCCAGTTGTATTCTTAGTTAAAATGCCTAAGTTTTAGTCACCTCCAACTTACATCTCCAGCTATCCAAGGCAACATATATAGTGTTCTTAGATCTGTACACTTGCTCCTCAGATGCTTGTAAATATCGCCAGAGAAGAGAAATATATATTTTAATAGGGCGAAATTGATGATTATGGTTCATGCTTTTTAGTGTTGTCACAAGGCTTAATGAGAAATAGGGATGATTGCAAACAATCAAACACACATGTTCTCTTCAGGCACAGATGTGGATGTCTTCATCTCAAGGAGGAAAGTACAAATATCTGTATGACTTCTTCTTAGGCTGAGAAGAAGATTATAAGCCAGACTATCTAGAATCAGACTCAATTTCAGGGTCACTCATGCCAGGCAATCCATGGGGGGTGGCTGTATTTTCAGTCTCATGGTATTTGTACACTTTCTCTCCAGTCCACTTCGGGTCATCCTTTTCCCCACTAACTTCAGAAAAGACAGGCCAACAGGCTTCTACTGTTTATTCATCAGATTGGGTTGACCACTGATAATAGTTATTATAACATCATGGGAAGTATTGTTGGTCTCAATCCAAATTTTAGTAGGTTAGCTAAGGTACTGGAAGGAGGACATTCTGTCTCTGGTTCCAAGCTCATTGTTCAATTCCCAAACCGCTTGACTGGCTACACCTTAACAGGACTCCTACAAGTCTCTCATCCTATGTTTTGCTGCTCATTATCTCAATTGTTGTGCTTAATTCCAAAGGTCCCTTGAATGGCCTGTGGTCTGCTTGTATCTCCACTAGTCCACAATGGTCTAACAGATGTAGGCTGCATCTGTGGGAACTTCTTCTTTGTCTTCACCTGTCACCTAGCATATTTCTTGACCTTCTCCTTCTTCAGTTTCTGTTAAATTCCTCTCATTCTTAACCTCTTGAGTGTTTCTTTCCCCTGGCTTGGATGTCCTCCCTTCACCACCTTCTGGGATATGGCTCCCTTCGGGCTCTGTAATATCTTGTTCCCTGACCACTGTGATATCTCTCTGGCCGATATTTGTGGTATCTCTCTCCCCCAAACTCTGCAGGATCCCTCCCCACAACCACAACCACAACCAGAGGAGCATCTCACTACCCAATCGTTAGGTTATCAATTGACCTAACTTCTGGGGAATCTCTCTCCCAACTCTCCAAAGTAGGTATGTCTCCCCCAACTCTTGGGGTATCTCTCTCCCCATCCATTGAATTAACTCTCTATTCAACCTCTGGTGAATGTCTCCTTCTAAACTCTGTGGGATCTCTCTCTCCAAACTATGATGCATGTCTCTTTCTAATATCTTGCTGTATATCTCCCCTGAACCTCTGGATGGCTCTCTCGCCAAACTATGGAGTATTTATGTCCAATCTCTGGGTGCATCTCTCCTACCACCGTCAGGGTATATCTCTCCTTAACCTGTCGTTTATTTTTCTTCCCAACCAATTGGTTGTTTATTTCCCCAACCTCTACATTATCTCTCTACGAACCCAATGGTAGTCTCTCTTGACAAACCTTGGGGTATTTGTTTTCCTAACACCTGGGGTATCTCTCTCCATCCTCCTGTCATGATGCCTACCCCCCGGCATCAGGACGAAGGCCCTCAGCTCCGGGAGCAGGCATCCAGACATTTGTTTAAACCTCAGCAGCCCCGGCTAGGGGCTGTCTGGGTTCAGTCCTGGTGCCAAAGGCGCCAGGCTCATCATAGAAATCAGTCCTGGCGCCATAGGCGCCAGGCTCATAGACTTTACTTACCTGATGCAGACCATGCTGCAAAAGAGTCCAAGCCTACATGAGGCCTGGATGGGACTATTTTGTTACTGGGACTATTTTTTACTCGGGCGTGGCTCTAGGGAACTTCTTACCTGGAACTACTTTGGAGGCTATTTAAACCACACCCAAACAGCAGCACATGCTTAGCGTTATTCTGCATCCAGCAGCGTGACGCTCACCGTGCCTGCAGCCAGCATCCAGTCTTCTGCCACGCCCGCGTGCCTGCAGTCAGCATCCAGTCTTCTGCCACGCACGCCTCGAATCCGGAGCTCCTAGAATAAAGAAGAAGAAAAGGACAAGGTCAGAAAACAAACTTATTTCAAATTGCTCACCTAATTCCGGAACCATTTCATCTCCGGACCTGGAAAGTACATCAGTCCTGCACGCGTCGCTTCGGCAGCTCCAGCACGGCGCCATACTCACCAGTTCTCACAGCATCTTTCGATCTGGTACTGTCTCCATCATTTCTTCGCCGTAATCCGGCACCTAGGGGACACAAGAAAAAACAAGGTGAGCCAAGGGAATCCACAAATACAACCTCTTACCACCATAGACTTACCACCGGCGGTATTATTCAATAACTCTCCACATTTTCATATGCCGCATCTGTAAAGAGGGAGAAAAACAACACGTTAACGCCTGCAATAGTTACCGGACAGCGTTGGGTAACACAGACTCTTACCTGAACGCCAGCAGCAGCTATGAGACCTTCTTCTCACGAACTCAGTTGCAACTTAAATAAGGAAGGGGACAAGAGTGAACATCGGGCACATTGAACTCTTTGAACTTGATACTTACCAATCCCCCAGGGACATCAGAGTCAATACTTGCCGGAACTCTCCCAATGCCTTCAAACCAGTGAAGTAACTGGTATCTACGCGCCCCTGCAAGACACGCAGGATGGAGAGCTCATCTTTTACGAACATAAGGTGAGGTTACTAAGGGGATATCGGAGGATTTTAGTGGGGGAGAGCGAGAACAGTTGGGAGGCCATCACTAAAACCCACAGGTGGTTAATCCCTGTGTCCACTTGCAGGAAAATACTTCTTCGGGTCCAGCAGACAAGACTAGGCGGGCCAGCCCAGACAGTCATCTCTGCACTACGCATCACGTTGAAGGAGACCGCAGCTGTCCGGGTCCGATCGACACCCCTGTGGGGTCCAGGTGAGCGTAATACCTCCTCTGATTTTCTTCCTTTCCTCCTTCTTGCTCACATATTACTTTCACTTATTTCCCCATCTCATCACCTCTTCTCCAGGTCCTTTCTTCCTTCTCCTCCTCTATACTCATCTCCTCTCACTCTGCAAGAGACCTCCAAACTACGGTCTTCTTCTAAATGCTCCATCATCTTCTCTATGTCTGCTCAAAATTACTGTGACACCTGGTTGCTCTGTGCTCTTCTTATGCTCCCCAGACATCACTGTCAGTGGAAGTCTTGGTATGATGGGTTGCAGGTGAGGAGATTACAAGCCCAGGACCAGTGAATTATCAGAGTTTCATCCTAGGTAGTGTCATCTGACAATTTGTGTTTCTGGCCCAGCCCACTTTCTTCCGAATGACCGAGGCTTCTTCTTGGATGTCCAGCCTCTTTGATCTTCAATTAATCCCTGAGGGAGCGCTTGTGGTTTGCAAATCATGGTTATTAATTTCTGCAGCTTCCTAAATCTGCATGGCAATGTATCAGTAATTGGAGTGCTTGAGTTTGTGAGAGCCTATATTCACAGACAAACCCTTTTAGGCATTGTTCTTGAGAGCTACTGAAGCAAGGCCCTGTTAATGCACACCCCAGAATTAATACAACTCTCTAGAGAAATAAGCCAGGAGATAGCTTTCAAGGATAACAAGGTTTAATAGTGCAGAATACAAATATCAGCAAAGCACTCTACTGCTCGTAAACGTTCTGCCTTCAGAATGAATGTCTGTAACTTTTAGAGGCCACAGCATCGTAGATGACATCACATGTAGGGTCCAAACCTGCACAGCTGATTGGTAAAAACCATATACATGGTCCTGCTCCCTAGGGGATGCCAGGCTACAAATGGTTGGTCTCTTCACAGTCTGTCAGGTTCGACGTGGGCTCATCTCTCCGTGGGGTGAAGGTCAGTTCTATCATAGTTACATTGTTAAATCTAAGCTAGCATGCTAAATCTACTACTACATCACATTGGCATGTACCTGGGAGGCTTCGGGATTGGTGCCAGGGGGACAGGAGGAAGAAATGCAGTGACATTGACCCACACATTCTAGGCTTTATTGATACCCCTTGTCTTGCAACCAAGGCCTCCATCCATTTCTTGATCTATAATTTTTCCCTCCCTGTAACTCATGTTACAAAGGATGTATTTTATGCTGAGAGGTGAAACAGTTGCACATGCTTAGTTCTTTTATGGCTTCTAGGTTTATGCTAGGGGCTGGGGGTTGTTTGCTTATCATGGAATGCAAGGGTGTTGGGGTCGGGCCAGTGATTTGCTCTGGCTTTGGGTTGGCTTGCTGGGGGTTAGAAGCCTGCTGGCAGCTTGGTTGTAATGAATGGGCACTGTGAGGAGCCTGGAGTTGTCCCACGGCCTTGCCAGACACATTCCTCCCAATGATACTAAATGTCTGCAACAGTGAAGGGTCAGGAGGAAGTGAGTTTCCGTAAGAACTGGTGGTACGGATTCATTGTGCCATAATGTTCTGGGCTTAAAGAAATCCTTCCAAAAAGCTTGGCTGGTGCATCGCAGCCATGCAAGCTTGTACCTCTGCCATAATTACAAAATGCCATTTCTTTCTATGTGCTTTCTAAGGTTATGCATCTGTCACTTGCACTATATTCGCCTCACCTGAAAGTTCTTAGGGTGGGTGGGACATATTAATTTCCATCCCAACACTACCACAAAGAGATTGTGCCCATGAGTATCTAGTTTCTTTAAGATTTTGTATGGCTATATGTCACATATCTTTCTGATATTCTATCAATGGCATGATCCTTCTTGAAGGGGCCATGTTGACTAAGTTTCCCTCTTACAAGTCCCTGTCAAACTCACAGGTGGGGCTGGGGTGAACTAAAGGATCTGTCTGGCACCACCGGATGGTGTCTGCTTCACCTGGACCACCTGGTCACCACAACACAACCTTTGCTTCAAAGTAACGCACTTCATCACATATCACCCCTTTCCCTAGACTCCCCGCTGAGAAAGATCACTTCAGAACATTTGGGTAGTGATCCCTGATGTCCTGATACTGTCTCCAGGGTTTTCCCCATAAATCAGTTAATCTTCCACAGCTTTCTTGCTTTGATGGTCTTTCTATATGTCATTGTTCATGTTGTTGTTTCCTCTCTAAACTGATTGAGTTGGGGAAGGTCTGCCCAATGATGTCCTCTTTGAGTACCCCAATTATTGCTGCTGCATCAGCATTGAAGTGTTAATTCTCAGTTTTAAAATGGAGGTGAATGCTAGTTTAAATGGTATGGTCTTCAAGGACAGGTATCACAGGTACCAACAGCACAGGGACTGACTACATTGATGGATTTAATCCACTATCATTGCTATCTGATGACTAATTACATCTAGGGGGGTTTGCACCGGTGTACCTTTCAACTCAAGGAGAATATGGAATTTTCTTCGCCCTTGTCTGTGGGCCACCATATATTGTGGCAGTGAGCCTTTTGTGTCTTTGTTGGGATCAGGGCTTAACCACCACTCATCATCTTCCTCTCCCTGATGGAGAGAAATACAATCATTATTATCCAATCATTTTGGGGAGGGTGAGTAGAACATATTTTACCGAGCGTTGTATAGCCCCATAAGCGCAATATGTAATGCGGGCTAGTCAGTCAACAGTTTTCCTGGCATCTTCTATTATTGTGACTGTGCTAATGGGCTTGGATGGAAGTTGGGTCTCATGGATGGTATAGATCCTGTACTTCGGATAGAATATGGACGCTCAGTGTTCTGCCTAAAGGGTGCCTGCTTTGGAGGGGTTCTTTTAGCCACTGTCTCTGGCCCTTTCAGCTTCCACTTTTCCAATTTTTTTCTCATTCTCAGAATCATCGCAAGACTTAGTCCAAATTGGATCCAACGGCTTTGGTCTCACCTGTTGGATATACGTTTTGGAGCATGCTGGGGGCCCTAATGAGGATTTGCTGGTGGCGCAACCATATTGGGGTTAAGATTGACAGGGAAAAGGAGGGCAGAAGATATGTGCTTATATTCCTGACACTGAATTCCTTCTGCATATGAGACAGTGTATTCTGTGTCTTCCTTTCCCTGTTCTGAGCCCCCCTTTCTCCTACCTGATGAGGGTTTTACTACCTTTCAAGCAGTTATTAGGTGGACAACCATGTGCTTAAGTTAAATTTCAAGGAGATGGCTTCACTGGCAGTTTCATGGCAGTTTCATTAACTGCAGGGTCTGTTAGGGTTTGTGATTCTATGAGTATATAGAAGCTCCAGAACCCAGTTCTGTTTCTTCCTGGAAGTGCTCCTCTAATCTACCTTGGCTGGACCTTAGTTTCCTACGTGAGGGTTGTGACTCGCTTTAATGTGGACAGGCCCAGCATCTAGGCCTGATTAAGCCTACTTCTGACAACAAATGTCACAAACAAAGTCAGGATCAATGTGAAACAAAAACTGAACTGTAGTTTTTGAAGTACATGTATGTATGGCTAACCAACACGAAAGGCTCAAATCAGGCACACAGCAATGTCTTCTTTTCAATGTGAATGACAGGCAAACAAATGTTTGAATGGTGTCACTTTATATTGCAACATAAAGGCAATAAATCAGGCTAGTTATAAACAAACTTTCTCAAAGTCGAGGTCCTCCAGTCTTGAAATCGATGGTGGTTGATTGCCTTTTCTCAGTCTGCGGTCATGTGAATACTCCTTATCGTGAATCTTCTTACTCACTCCAGATGAGAGGAGCCCAAGGGATACTCCTAGCTTCTCTCCACATCCGGAAATCATGAGGCTAATTATCTCATTGACAGACTTGTCTGGCTTGTACTAGGTCTGTTGGGGTTCATCAATTGATGCAATGAACTGCACATGGCGTGAGTGTCTGGGGATAGGGCGGTTAACTGTCTCATAATTTCACTCTAGGAAACTGCCTGGGTCTTAGGAAATAAGACATTTGAAGAATAACATATACACAAAATCCCTTCATGTCTTTGCAGGTATACTACCGAACTGGTGTCAATTTGTTCAACAGCAAATGGAATATGCATCACTCACTCTTGTGTGAGTATCCGCAAGAGTTGTATTATCTGTTTGAAAAAACTAGTTCAGCAAGTTTACCCTGATCTTTAAAAATGGCAATTTTACTGTTAAATTACAAACTGAAATTCACCCTTGCTTGAGTTACATTTTATTGTGTATAGTAATCTCTCAATTTGAAAGCTATTTATCCCAGATACATTTTATTTCCAGATAGTCCAAATTTATTTTTTTGAAGTAGTTATTTTTTGGAAAGCTTATAGGGTCAATCAAGGATATGCTAACCTACAATTGAATGTGACCACACAGACTCAACAATCCTTTATGCCACAACAGAAAACTATTAAATCTTTGCCTACAAAAATTTAGTAAAATCAAGTGGCCACAATACAGGCATTATGTGATTACTGGTCCCAACAAAGTTGAAATAAAATCATTTTACGAAAGTCTTAAGGTTAAACCAACAAAAACTTCAAAGCTATAAAAATCAGAAATAATAATGTTACAGTAACAACATAATAAACTTTACTAATAAATTAAATAAATATATAAATATCATGGTAACCTTAACTCAAACTGTTTCTGTTTTGCAATATTTTGTTTCTGCAATAAAATGCATTAAGGTGAAAGTAATGTAATATGTTGTGTGAATATTTGTTTTTATTTATGATGTATTGTGTATTACATTTTAACTGCTTTTGTCAGTATTTACAGTTTGACATATTTACTTAATTTAATTTAGCGCATATATTACATGTTTTCATGTTTATGCATAGTGTAATGACTGCAAATGTTGTGTGTATATTATTTTAAAAAGTAAATGTTACTAAGCATTTACTATATGTGATATTTTAATACTTTTTTAGTTGTTTAATGTAGGTTTTCTATTTATATCTTTATGTTTATTCTTTAGTTAATTTTTTGTTTTTCAATGATGACATGTACATTGTTAATTTTAATGGTTGTATGCGTAAAGTATGAAACATAAATGTTTATCTATATTTTGTTATTGTAGATTTATTTTGTAAAATATTCTTTCTATTTTTTTAATTGCAATTTGTTTGAGGAATTTTGCTTGTGTATATTATATTTTAGTTTATTATGTATTATATTTTATGTTAACATATTAGAGGTCTACATTTACTGTATTTTCTAATGATGATACATTTTATACAACTACTTGGTATAATGATATGATAATAGTGCATGCTTTATAAGTGTGTGGGTGAGTTAAGGTTACCATGATATTTGAATTTGATGTAATATATTTTTTAATGTATTAATACAGTTTATAATGTTGTTCCCTTAATGTTATTATTTTTGATGTTTGTGCACTTTACATTTTTGTTTGTTTAACCTTAACTGTTTTGTCAAATCTTTTTTTTTCAAATAATTTAAACTTTTTTTATCTCCAGTTATGTGATTATTGATTGTGAGTTTTTATTGTAATACTAGTATATGTTGTAAGATCAAAATTGTGTGTGTGGCATGAGAACATGTTTCATAACCCTGAGTAGCATAAGGTGTTGTAAGTGTGTGTGTGTTGTAAGATTCTATATTGCATGTGCCTCTCGGGAGGATAGCTCAAGGGCAACGTTCTCGTCTTGGAAGCAAGATGTCACGTAGCACCACAGGTTCGATCCCCAGGTCCGCACTTAGAAACCTCTGGGTATTAAGCGCGTTATAAATAACCTATCATATCATATCATATCATGTGTTGTAAGATTGTGTGTTTTCTGTGTTGTAGGTGCATATGTTGAAGGAGCACATGTTGTAGCAGTGTGTGTTGAATCAGCGTGTGTTGTCGGAGCAAGTGCTGTATGAGTTTGTTTTTGTAAGAGCATGTGTTATAGGAGTGTGTTCAATAATAGTGTGTGTTATAAGAGTGTGTGTTGTCAGATGGCATGCTATGGGCTCATGTGCCGTAGGAGCATGTGTTGTACACCCACATGTTGTATGTCCACATGTTGTATGAGCATGCGATTTAGGTTTAGGTTTGATAGAGGCACATGTTATGTTTGTGCGTTTGTTATAGGAGCATGTATCAGGAGCGTAGGTGATAACAGTGTGTGTTGTAAGAGTGTGAGTAATAGCAGTGCATGTTGTAAGCATGAGCATTGTGGGAGTATGTTTTATAAGTATTGTAGCACCATGTGTTTTAGGTGTATTGTCATAGGGGTGCATGTGGTAGGAGCATATGTCATTGGAATGTGTGTTATATAAACATGTGTGGTAAGAACATGTGTTGTAAGAGGGTGCATACTAAGAAATTAAGTTATTAGTGTTAAAATACACAAAATTAATATCACATGTACTTTGAAGGGTTTTAATATAAAATGTACCTCCATTCTGCCCATGCTTTGAATGACTCCTAAAGTGTACATTTTCGTAAGACAAGTGTAAATCTTTGGATGACAAATATGCATTTTCATATGAAAACTATCTATTTATTCCATCAGGTTAAGACTGACATCATGTCAGCTTTCACTTGCCTTTGACGTGAGTTTTAGATGTAAATTGTGTGATGAATGTAATGAAAAACTCATACGCTCTGTGTACAATACGTATGAAAAGTGTACATTTATTCCATCACCTTAAAACTGACCTCAAAGTGAAAGGAGACTTACCTTTGATGTAAGCTTTTAGGAGCTGTTAATTGTGTAATGTTTGAAAAGTAAAACTCATATGCTTTGTGTACATTTCTAATGGCTTGTCTTTGATGTGAATTTTCAGAACATTTTAACTTTGTAATGTATCAACCATAAAACTGATATGCTCAGGGCATGTGATTACAGCACATGTGTAGGTGCCTTTGTGGTAGGGGTATATGTTGTAAGAATATATGTCGAAAGATGATGTGCTGTAGGAACACATTTTGCAGGAACACATGTCAAATGAGTGCAGGTTGTAGGAGTATGTTATGTGCAAATGGTGCATGTATAATAGATGTGCTTGTCTTTCAAACATGTATTATGGGAAAGTGTGTTGTAGGAACCCATGTTATAGCAGTGTTTGCTGTGAGAGTTTGTGGTAAGTGTGTGTCACAATAGTGTGTTTGGTCTGAGCATGTGTGGTAGGAGCATGTGTGGTATGTGGTTAAGTCTTTATGTTTTGTATAGTAAGCACATGTGTATTAGGTGTGCATGGAGTAGGAACACGTCATTAGTGTTCATATAAACAATGGTAATATCACAAATTTACATGTAGGGTTTCAATATAAAATGTACCTTCATTCTGCTCATTCATTGTATGCCTCCTAAAGTGAACATTTTTGTATGAAAAGTGTACATTATCCATCACTTTAAAACTGCAATCAAAGTCAGCTGTCAATTGCCTTTGATGTGAGTTTGTATCGCCATCTGTTAAATGTGTAATTTTTGAACCGTAACATGCATATGCTCTGTGTACAGTTCATGAGACCGTTTACATATATTCCATCACTTTAAACCTGACATCGAAATCAGACATGACTTGCCTTTTGTGTGAGTATTTAGATTATGTTAAATGTAATTTACAAGCAGTAAAACTCATATGCTCTGTGTACAGTCCCTATAACTTGCCTTTGAAGTGAGTTTTCAAGAGATTTTATTTATGTAATGTACCAACTATAAAACTCATACACCCTGCATATGTGATTGCAGCACATGTTGTCGGTGCCTGTGTGGTAGGAGTATGCATTGTCAGAATGTATATCATAGGACAATGGTTTGTATGAGTACATGTCATCAGTAGGAGCATGTTATGTGTAGTACATGTGTTTAGTAGGTGTGGTTGTCATCAGAACATGTACTACAGGAGTGTGTGTTGTATAGTGTATGTTATAGCATTGTGTGTCATAGAAACACATGTCATAGGTGTGTGTGTCATTGGAGGGTGTGTTATAAGAGTATGCCGTAAGTGTGTGTCATAAGAGTATGTGTGTGGAAGGAGAATGTGTGGTAGGACCATGTGAGGTAGGAGGGTGTACGGTAGGAGCATGTGGTGTAGGTAGATGTGCTGTAGGTGCATGTGTCCTAAGTGCATGTGAGAGCACTTATATGTCTGCATGTAATGTGCAGTAAGTGAATATGTATTAGGTGAATGTGTAGTAGGAGCCTGTTATTAGTATTCATATACACAATGTTAATATCAGAAATGTGCATGTAGGGTTTTAGTATAAAATGTACCACCATTCTGCTCATGCAGTGTATGCCTTCTTTCATATGAAAAGTGCATATTTTTGTATGAAAAGTGTTCCTTTATCATATAAAAAGTGTATATTTATTCCATCACTTTATAACTGACATCAAAGTCAGCTGTGACTTCACTTTTATGTGAGTTTTTTGGAGATGTTAATTGTGTAACAAATGAACAGTAAAACTCAAATACTCTATACTCTACACAACACTATACAAAAATTAAATTCTATTAGCCAAACGCGAATCCTATAATGCAAGACTATCCCAAGCTAACTCTTGCACAAAGGAACTTTTTATTATCCTTAAAAAGCTGCAAGCCCCGATCCTGGTGCCAGACAACTGCACTAAGGACAAACACTGGTGCTCGAATATCCAGCAAGCTCTAGCTAACAAAGTCACAACTCTACAAGCCAAAATTGCCAACAAAAAAAACCTCATTAACTTGTACCACGCCTATCAGAGCTGCAGTAGACCCCACCAAAAACAACTTCGACCCTCCTCGGTTTAAGTTTTCCAAAGTCACCATAATTGAAACCGAAAAAACTATACTCTCTCTCAAACCATCTAACTGCCAGGGTGACGCCTGTCCTCCTCAACTAATAAAAGATGCAGCCAGAGATCTGTCACCATTTATCACAAAACATATTAATGCATCCTTTACATCCAATACCGTCCCTACTGACATCAAGGAATCATGGGTGCTCCCACTACGAAAGAAACAGGCACTTGACCCCCTTATTCCTACTAACTACCGACCTATCACTACCGTACCTTTTCTTGATAATCATTGATAAAATGGCCTACTCGCAAATTCAAAAACACTTTGAAGCCAACTCCCTACTGGGCTCAAGGTAATCAGACTTCCAACCACAGCACGGAACAGAAACTGCACTAATAGACCTCAAGGCTCAGATAGATGAACTAGGGGACAGAGGAGACTCAGCCCTCCTTCTACTTCTGGATTTATCGGCCACCTTCGACCTGGTTGATCACCAGGTTCTGTGTAGTCACCTTGACACAGCGGCTCACTTCTCACCGAAGCCATAGCCTGGAAACAATCCTTCTCAGTGATCGCACCATGAGAGTCTTTTCACCCATGGCCGCAGCTGACCCTGCTCCCATTACATGTGGTATGCGGCAAGGATCATGTGTTTCACCTACCCTCTATGACATTTTCACAAAGACCCTTTTCGATGATTTGGATCTGGGTATCACCTACACTAACTATGCAGATGATACACAGATCCTCCTACCTCATTCAAGTGATTATGAAAAGAATTTGGCCTTGGTGAGCAAAATCTATCTCATCATCCAGACATGGATGGCCACCCATGGACTATGCCTGAATGATGACAAGACTGAGATCATTATCCTAGGCACCCCATCTTCCCTTAAAAAAACGTAGCCCTAAATACTCAGCCTTTAACATAGACCAAAACATAATCTCAATCGCTAAAGAAGTCAAAACCCTGGGGTTATATCTGGATTCCACCCTATCCCTCAACAAACAGGTGAATGGCATGGACTCTGCCACATCCTATACCTGCAAATTGATACGAGCAGGCAAAGCCTTGCTTTCTAACAATAGCTGCATCACCCTTGCCAGAGCACTTATTCTCTCAAAATCAGACCACTGTAATGGCATGTACATTCGAGCAACAAAACAAGCAACTAATAAAATCCAACTCCTGCAAAATAACGCCCTGAGAGCTTCTCTAGGATTAGCTAGAAGACAACATATCTCAGAAATGCATAGAACCAATGACTGACTGTCCACAGCGGACAAAATCAAACTCAAAGTTGCCTCACTCACTCATAAATGCATCAACAAGGCCGCCCTCTCTACCTCTCAGACAGAATCAGTCTGAAAACCACAACAAGAACAACTAGACTATCCAACACAAACTGTCTTCTGATTCCTAGATACAAATTGGCTAGAGTGGGAGGTAGCAGCTTCCAGGTCAAGGCAGCCCAACTATGGAACGTTCTCCCCCCTACACTGAGAGTAGAGCAGTCCTACCAAAAATTCCGACTTAATCTAATAAGGTCGCGCAAAGATCCTGACCACTAGCTCCCCATCTATCCCAGAGCTTAATTGTGCCCACCATCACTTCTAATCAACCGATGTAACATATTGGACCCGGGTACATCCTCTGTAAATATTCTGTACACTGTTATTCCTACAACTCCATATGTCAATACCCAGTTTGTATGTTTGTCCCTTTATTTGATGTATACAAGTTTCGAGTTTTACTATGTACTGTACATATTTCCTCTGTATTTGCAACTAAGCTTTGAGTAACCTTGTAATGCACCCGAATACCCTTGGGTTTGGTGCGCTATACAAATAATAAAACAAACAAACTCAGCGTACAGTTTGTGTTACTTGCATGGATGTGAGTTTTCAGGAGATGTTAATTTTGTAATGTACCAACTTTGAAACTCATACGCTCTGTGTAGTTCATTACAATGCCTAGACACATGTGTGGTAGGAATGTGTTGTTAGATTGTGTGTCACCGGACAATGAGTTATAGGAGCACATGTCATAGAAGTGCATGTTTTAGGTGCATGTTATATGTAGTGGGAGAGTGTAGTAGTAGGTGTGCTTGTCTTCAGAACATGTATTGTAGAAGTACGTGTTGCAGGCAATCACAATTATAGTAGTGTATATCATAAGGCCTCATTTCGTATGAGTGTTTGTCATTAGAATTTGTGTCACAAGAGTGTGCAATAAGTGCTTGTCATAAGAGTGTGTGTGGTAAGATCTTGTGTTGTAGGAGCATGTGTGATAGGAGCATGAGCTGTGGGTGCATGTGTCATAGGTGCATCTGTCAAAGTGCACATTTTGTTGGTGCATGTGTTGTAGGTGCATGTGAGATCACGTGTCATACATCTAAATGCTATGCGTAGTAAGCTCATGTGTATTAGGTGCGCATGTTATTGAAGCATGTGATCAGTGTTCATTTTAACAATGTTGATATCACAAATATACGAGTAGAGTTTCAATATAAAATGTATCTTCATTCTGCACATGCATTGTAGGCCTTCCAAACAGGGATTGGAAGGCCTACACCTCCTGTCTACACCTGCCAGAAGGGTGCTAGATGGCTCGCAACCAGCATCAATGGATAAGGTAGGTCCAACTTTCGGGTACTAATAGCCACATTAATGCTCAACTCACTCTAAACAACCAAAACTTGCAATAATTACACCAATCACACATGCCCATGACATCTTATGGGAAGATCAGTGGGAATCCAAGCGCACTTAAATGCCCTTCATATTTTGAAGCCTAGGCCTTTGCCCTACTGTCTAGGAATCTCAAATTTAGCTGTGCTTATATCTGCCATGCTGTGAAAACTAGGCCTTTCTTCCACGATCTAGGAATCTAAGACGTAGGTGTGTTTATATCTGCCATTTCGTGAAAAACCCAGGCCTTTCTCCAAGCTGACTAGGTGTCTTTATACCTGCCATTTTGTGAAATCCAGACTTTCCTCCTACTATCTAGGAATCTCAAACTTAGCTCTGTGTATATCTGCCACTCTACAATACCCAGGCCTGTCTACCACTATCTAGTAATCTCAAATTCAGCTGTGTTTAGATCTGCCATTTTGTGAAACACGGGCCTTTCTCACGCTGCCCAGTAGTCTCACATTTAGGAGTGTTTATAGTTGCCATTTTGGGAAACCCAGACCTTCACAAACCATTGTGGAACATCCGGCTACCAGTTGAAAGCAATAAACCATAGCTTGATCACTACCAAACTAACTAAAAGAGGCACAGCTCCACCTCATTGATGAGACCTAACAAGGCTGAAACATGTGTATGTGGTTGCTCTTGGTACTCTTGCTCAGAAGGGAATTGCCATAGCATTTCAGCACTGCACAGCCAATGTGGGCAGGACAAAGACTGATATGCAAATGGTTATTTCCCATCTGTGAAATGTACAGTGAGCTAAAGTGTGGATGCAGACTCTCGAGTGGTTACCTTCCCAAATGAGCTGTGTTCGCTCTCGAAGAAAGGCGCCTAGGGACTATTTTATGATTGTTTAAGGGACTTAGGTTTGGTCATCCTAAGTTTCCTAGTGTCATCCAAACGGGAACCCCTTGCTCATTGTGCTCAGAGAGGCACAGCTCCACCTCACTGATGAGGCCCAACAAGGCTGAAACGCGTGTATGTGGTTGCTGTTGGTATTCTTGTTCAGAATGGAATTGCCATAGCATTTCGGTGCTGGACTGCCCATGTGGGCGGGACAAAGACTGATATGCAAATGGATATTTCCCATCTGTGAGAGGTACAGTGAGCTAAAGTGTGGCTGCAAACTCTCAAGTGGGCACCTTCCCAACAAACAGGTCAGTGGGCCGTGTTTGTTCTCGCAGAGGGGCGCCTATCGACTATTTTTTGATAGCTAAGAACCATGGTCAGGTTGTTCAGCAGCCCACTATATCACAACCACCATTCAACTAGCCTGGATCATAACTATGTACAAAAGAAGCAAGACCACATAGTGTACCATGAAGTCACAAGGCAAAAGAACAAGACTCAACACCATCCAAATCACAAGAGATCCTACAGGTTGGCTACAGCCCATGTAACCCAAACCAAAAAGGAAAAAAACAAACAAAAAACCAAAGCAAGCCCTGCGACCACTTACGGACACAAGATGCCTCGACACAGAACAGGACGCTACCAAAGTAACAAGGAACAATCCTAATGAAGCCGCACTCTCTTCCAGTAGAAACTGCCACAAATACAGAACACACCCCTACAAACATGACAGCCAACAGAACAAAAGTCATGAGAAGAGAAAAATCCCTACATCTAACACTGTACCTGACAAATGCCTCTACTCCGCAACACCCCAATGCCACTGGCAGTTCTATGCAGACAGAAAACCTATTGGAACCTTGCAGGAAAAGAAGAGAATATCTGAGAAGAGAAAGGAATTAAATCAACGTCTGAACCCCCTATATCACAAAAATACCATGGCAGCGTCAACAACTAAATCAAAACATAGAAGATGAAGAAGTAGAACATATCTCAAACACAGCAGTCAATCTAACAGAACGATTCAATGACGAAGCAGAGGCCACATAACTCCAGTCAATTTGTGTAAGGAAAACAGAAGCAACCCAACAAGACTACTACAAGACAAAACAGACAAAAATAAAAATAAACATAACACTGTCAAAAAGATCCATTGTAACCTGTGCTACGGGAGTATTGACATCCTGTTCATAACCAAACTTGGCTAGATGATAACTACAAAATCACACTCCCAACTGTCTCCCTGACAGCTTCAAGTGCTTACAGGCAAACAGAAATAACAAAAGAGGAGGAGGACTGGCAGTACGTTACAAGGAAGACCTGACAATTAAGACAGATGAACCACTAAGCACCGAAAACTGCAAATCTCTAATCGTTCACCGAACACCAAACCCCAAACCCCAAAACAAACTTGAAATTTGTTGTAGTTTATAGACCACTAACATATGATGTGACCGTTGTAGATGTCTTCTCAGAAGCAATTACCAACCTAGGCATCGAGCGGGAACACATGATAATCCTGGGAGACTTCAACATCTGGTTTAAAGAAGAAACTGCTAACTCACAAAAATCATTGGCTAAACAGTTTAAGACAATTAAACTACATCAGCTAGTCAAAGAAGCAACTCACACAACGGGTCTTACACTAGACATAATCTTCACCAACAAAAACCTTATCACCACAACACCACATTACAGATCCTCTGGAGCGATCACCTCATCATTCCTTTCCTAATTAGGCTACCGAGGACAACAGCCAAACAACCAGACAAAAGGACCACCATCATGAAAAGAAACTGGAGGACCATCAAAGCTAGCAACCTAATAGAACAACTGGAAATAAAAAAACACAGACAACAGCCCTGGATGAAGCTGAACTCGACCAAAAAACATAACTACTGCACAAATGGGTCACTGAAACGATCAACAACTTCTCCAAGGAAAAACATTTCACCTCATCATGCAAAAGAGCAACAGCAAAATGTTTTAACTCACTTCTCAGTGACATGAACATACAAAACAA
This sequence comes from Ambystoma mexicanum, assembly GCF_040938575.1. Lineage (NCBI taxonomy): Eukaryota > Metazoa > Chordata > Amphibia > Caudata > Ambystomatidae > Ambystoma > Ambystoma mexicanum. Next base: position 724,996,571 of record NC_090931.1, read on the forward strand.
GACGCTTGAACTAGAGTGGAAGAAAACACATGACCAGGCAACGAAATCACAATTCCAATGACACATTTACTCGTACGAAATGGAAATCCAATAGACCAAAAAGAAATTCTATGACAACTGAATATCCAAAGCTGCCAACTCTCAAAAAGAACTGTTTAACGTCATAAGCTAAATGAGAAACCCCCATGGCCACAACAAAACACCCATGCCCTCACTGAAACTATGCAGATCACTTCAAGTACAAAATCAGCACCATCCACCAAATCATTCAAAGTAGACCAATCTACCGCAACACGCAACCAACCTTGCCAGCCAAGGATCATCAGAACAATCTACAGCACCTTCCCCAAATATCAGTGAAGACATTAATCATGCTGGTAAAAAACAGCAACAAAGCCGGCCCCCCATGGATCTCTGCCCCCAGACATACGCAAATCAATCCTAATGCAAGCAGCACCGTCGGAACACTACAGAAACATTTTCAAACAATCACTATTAACAGGGAAAGTACAGCGATCATTCAAATTGGCATACATCAAGCCCCTCCACAAAGTCACAGCTGGCAGCGTGGAAGACCTCAACAACTAGATACCCATCCCAAACATCCTCTATCCAGTGAAACTGCTCAAAACCTACATATATCGAACAATACAATATTGCATAGAAGAACACCTTTTGCTGGACCAGGCACAAGTAGGCTTCAGACCGATGAGAGGAACAGAAACAGCACTGCTCTCAATCTGGGACAACCTGAAGGCTAATGCAGACTCAGATGCAAGCACAGCTCTTATACTTCTGGATCTCTCAGCAGCATTTGACATATTCAACCATGTCATCCTCATCAGGAGATTGGAAGAAATGGGAATCACCGACCTAGCCTTATGCTGGATTAAATCTTTCCTAGCAGATAGAACAGAAAACATCTGGATCAAACCTTACTGATCCACCCCAAGAGAATCCACCTGTGGAGTACCACAAGGATCCTCTCTATCTCTGCTGCTCTTCAACATATGCCTGGCTCCACTAATCAAGCTCATTAAAGGACATGGCCTCACATGCTACAACTACGCTGATGACACACAGATCATCTCCCAAGTACAAAACACATACACAGAACACACAAACCTGCAAGTGTGTCTTCAAGAACTCTACAGCTGTATGAACACAAACAACCTCAAACTCAACCCTGGCAAAACAGAAATATTGGTTATATCCAAAAACAGCCACTGCATCCCATGGCCAACAGAACTAGGAACCACACAGACACCATCAACAACATTAAAGAACCTCATGGTCCTGATGGACAACATACTAACACTTGAGCCACAAGTAAATGCTATAATCAAGAAATGCTTCTTCCATCTGCACACTGCAAAAAGGATCCCACCGTTTCTCTCCTTCACCCACAAAATACTCACCATCATCGCACTCGTGATGTCCAGAGTAGACTACACCAACAGCCTATACCTAGGAATTCCAGAACGCCTATTAAAGAAACTTCAGCGTATCCACAGCGGCCAGACTCCTGCTCAAACTACCACAAAGAGAACACATTGCCCAGTACTGAAAATGCTACACTGGCTACCGATAAAACAGTGAACAATTTTCAAAACAATGTCCATAACGTGCAGAGCAATCCGCGGCTGAGGAGCAACATTCCTAAAGAAGAAAATAATCATCTACCATCCAGCAAGACCACTCAGATCAAGCTACGGCATTCGCCAAGAACCAAAACCATGCAATAAAATAAAATTCAGAGCATCTTTCTCAGACTTGTGTCCTAAAACATGGAATTTGTAGTATTTGGGGTTCTTTAAAGTATGTAGGGTCCAGTCAGGAGACTGGCAGGTACAAATAGAAGTAGGCTTTGTTTGTTTCTGGGTACAGTTATGAAGAGGAAGTTGGAGCGATAAGGTATACATCTACCTTCATGCAATCTCCCATCCTGAATGCTTAACTGCCATTCATGGAATCCTGAACACAGCAGGGTTCCATGCTACCTCATACCATTCTACTGCCTGCATCAGTGCACTTGATGCAGAGCAGCTACATCCAAACACAAGATACTACAGAATTCCCTTCCAAAAAACATACGCAACACAAGGGATCATGCAGGACATTACAGCAGAAACACAAAAATCCTGCCTCAGGGGTTTATTAACGTACCCAATCCAACACTCCCCTATACAATTAAAGGGAATGAAAGAATGTGTGCAAAGGGCGCTATAGAATATAAAAAACTGGAAAATCAAGTTAAAATCCCTGATTGCATTCAGACAATTAATAGCACTATCTCCCAAGTGCCCGTCACTATGATAACTGTCTCAGAGGAGACCAACAGTTAATTCCTTCAGCCCCAAGAAAATAGCAAATCCCATTCCCTGTGAACACAAGATCTTTGAATAACCCTGTTTGTGATAGTCATGCCTCGATTATAGATAGCAACTTCGATATCCTGGCCCGGCGATAAACTTAGCAATACCCCCAGGTTTTTCTATTTTTTGCAAAAACCAGGAACACGGTCTTGGATTGGAGTGTGTTTAGCAATTATTGCTATAAAACGATTTAGGACTGTTTGTGTCACAAATTTCCCATCAGGGCTGTGAAATACTTAAACTACTTGTAAAATACTTAAAATTACCTCAAACCCTAATAGCTGTATACACTTTGTCTTAATTTATCGAGCACCTTCAGCAATGCCAAACTTCAATGGAGAAATCACACAGATCCTCAACACCTTAGAAGGCCCAAACCGTGCAACTCTTTTCCTGGGTGACATAAATCGCTGGAAGGGTGATAAAGCAGATAATAAAGCTATTAATTTAGAAAGAGCTTTATATAACATCAACTTTCAAGTTGTGAATAACAAACCCACAATGGACAAAAGAAACATTTTAGATTGGGTCACAAACAGAAAGTATAAAATTGACATTGACCAGACCAGACCACACGTCTGGTCAGACCATTACATCGTCAAATGTTATATTCAACATCAGGAGGGTCATGTCAAACCTTGAAACCCCACTAAAGTAGTTACAAATTGTAATTTTAAAAGGATAGACCCTAAGGAATTAGCATCATACCTTAACACAATTATGGCTGCGACTATTCTCCACTTTTACAGACAATTTGACAGAGATGTTGGAAAAAATAGCCCCTATCCGAACTAGGTCAGTAAGAGACAGCCCCGACCATGAAAAATGGTTTATATCAAACCTCAGTGCATTAAAAAAGGAAAAGTGTAAATTGGAATCTCACTTGCTAAAACACTGATCTGATGAAAATAAAAAGGCTTGGAAAGAGGCGGATAAAACATATAAAAACCAAATTGTAGAAACTAAAAAGAACTTTATGCAACCAAGAAATAAACCATGCATCTAATAGTTCCAGAAAGCTCTTTGAGACCCTCAGACTTCTTGAAAAACCCAAAGCACTTCAAACGTCCTTTCCTACCAACCAATCAAGACACCGTAGCAGTTCAGGCCGCATTGAAAATCAAGAAATCATTGAATATTGCAATCAATCCCAATAAGCTCCACTTCACAGACTTCATGTCACAAAACCAACCCACTTCTCCTTTTCTGCAATAACCATATCCGAGAAAATGTTAATTTCCATGTGGTCTACCACATGCCTGGAAAAAATTCTGCCCCCCGAATCATCATCCCGGTAGAGAACAAGGTAAAAGCCATTGATATCCAGTTGAAGGCTTCATTAAATTCAGATGCATATGTCAACCAGCTGAACAAAAACTGCAAATACTATCTTCACCTTATCATAGAACATTCAACCCTATATCACTGAAAATAACTGTGCCATTATTGCTCAAGCTACTAGTATATCGATTGAACATAGGGATTTGGGAAAATACAGTTTTTTTTGCCCTCTACACATTTATTTATTGCTGTATGTGTAGTTACATTAGTTTGCTGGCTGCTGTACCCAAACTGAGACGATTTTCCCTAATCATTCAGAGTAGAGATAAGAGAATTGTATAGTTTGGTACTGCATCACCGCAAATGAGATAGTAGATCAGAAAAATGCAAAAATAATTATTTTTATTAAGTTAAAAAATTATGATTTAAGATGAGTTCCTCGTCAAGCCAACATTAACCAGGTGGTGGCACATGCTAAAGTTTCACCTGATTTAGGGCTCTGTCAATGCCAAGAGGTCTCAATATTGTTTATAAAACACTTCAATTGTCTCTCTCAAGGTACCTGTTTGTAATCACTGGTGGTAGTGGGTAATTATTATATAGTGCAACATGTCTTCAATGTGTCTTATTTACTGAGTTTATCACAAGCATCTCTGTTTATCTCGAGCATCTTTAAGTCACAAATAAAAACGTTTTATGCCAATAGATATTTTGTAACGCTTTAGTTCAGTATTGTATAGTTACTGACAGATCTTAATACACATTTTACAAATTAAGTTATTCCTTTGAATAGAAATGTCCCTTTTAAGAATCACTATTTTGAAATCTTGAAATCATGCTGATTCTTAGACAAGTTGCTTGGTCCCTATGGCACTCAGGAAATCCCTTGTTGTATATATATTCACACTATGTCAAATCCTGGTTATGATGTTCTATGCTCCGGTCTAGGGATGTGCTGCTCTGCTGAAAGTTATACCGAGACTCGATGACTGTAATTCACTACTGATCGAAGCCTCAACTCTTAACTTGTCAGTGTGCATTGTCAACAAAATAACAAAATTGGAAAATATGTTTAATCACAGATGGGATCTACACTGACTGCAGATTCAGAAACACATCAAATATAAACTGGGAACAGCGGTTCATAAATGCATCTTTGGTTCTGCTCTTGCCTACCTCAAATCACTAATACTGCGGTAACATCCATCCAGAGATCATCAAATAAATCTGCCAGAATCAAAAGTGTACAAGCAGCCTGGGAGATCTTTTCAAGTAAAAGCAGCAAGCCTCTGGAATTCACTGCCCATTGCATTGAGAGCAGATCCTGAGCTAAGAGCTTTCACGAAATCTTTAAAAACCCTGCTTTTAAAGTAAATACTATCATCCCTCACTGACAGGAGTCTCATTGCGCCATATTTTATGTTTGTCTTCTCTGCAGGCTTTCGCCTCACTAGCAATAAATAAATAAAGGCCTAGCCAGGATATTGAATGGAGTTGTGGTGATACTGTCCCCACTGAGTGGTAGGACCATTGCACCTGCAGCTGTCAGGCTAAATAGAGCAAATAAATCCTCAAGAACAATACCTCGGCTGCAATTTTTATAAAGCCAACTAGTTCCCAAGAGAGATATGGGAGGATGTGTGCCAGGAAAGCAACATGTTTCAAAACAGGAGTCACATGAGCGTTGGCCAACTGTACAACTGCAAAGGTCTGAGAATTGCTGAGGGGTGCTAAGTTGTCTGGTCTCATGAGAAAGCATTATTGCATCCATTTTGCTGCCACAGATTACTGACTTCACTATTCACACTCACATCAGCATTGGGTCGTCTCTTGGGGCATGCATATCTTGACATTTCTTTGGCCAATGGGAAAAGGTCATTGTAGCAGTCGGTATATCAATAATGTTGTACAACCAAAATAGAGTATTTTGTGCTGACTACACAATTAGGTCAGCCCTTAGGAGGCAACATTTAAGTGATTATAGATGGGTTACTGACCAAGGGGTTTGGGTTGTATAAGTTTTGTTTAGAATTACTGTACAGGAGCTAGCCAAAAGGGAGTGTGCGATTACCATGTACTTTATATTTGAAACAAATGTTGTTGTGTGCTTTTTGTCTGTAAGAACTGTAAACTAATAGGGGCGTGTTGACAGCATTTTCAGTTTTTCAGTTCTACACAGAAAGCCGACCGTCTTGCATGCATTTGCATGTAATAAAACTGTTTTTTTCTTGCAAATCGTGCACTCCTTATTGGTTCCTTGGATTGTTTTTACCAATCAGATTTTAGGTCTACCTTACAGTGTCCATGTGTATGAAATATGTAAGATTTCATTAATAGGGATGTGTTTTGACTCTAATACTTATAGTTAGAACATTAGGAATTATTGTTTATCGCCTGGGGTGTTCATGGTGAATGTAACCATTCCTGTACAGTGATCTAATTCCTATCCTGAGAAACTGTAATGTCAGGGTTCTGTGCAGGATGACCGTTTGTTAACACAGCTGGTCTTGCCATTTAAGTAAATATTGTCTACAATTGGTGGCAATTTGAACAGAAGGTTGATTTTATATTTGCATAGCAATTACTGCTGTTGTTGGGTTGCTGAATTTAAAAGGGCCAGAGAATTTCCTCGTTTGGTTTGAAGGTCCTGTATTATTTTCTACTTTTTTTAGTGGTATTGTGGGGAGATGTGCTATGGTTTATGTTTGTACTAGTTGTCTTTTAAATGGTTTTCTTTTTTATGGTATGGGGTATATATCCAGATGTGTAGTGTACACTACACTCAGCCTGTTGTATTCTAGGATGCAAGGAATACCAGTGTTGACTTTGTTGCATAAAGGTCAACTAGCAATAGGCCAGTGAGTGTACAAAGATGTAAAAGTGCTACATTACTCATATCTTCTTTCAAGACTGTGCTGCCACTGTTAACAAGTGCATGGCCAATCAAGGGTTAGAACTTTTGACTTGTGAATGGTAAAATCATATGCAAGAAATATAGGGAACCGTTCTCTGCATACATACATATCTTTGATAAGAAGGTATCTTTGAAAAGAAGGAAACTTACTGTGGTGTGGGGGATTTTTTTGTGTGGCTTTTTTAAGTTGTTAAAACTGATTATGACAAACTGGATATTGTTGTCATTTGCATCTGTTTGGAAGCAGCAACCGTTCCAATTGCTCTATTGACTAAACATTTCAGTATCACTCAGCAGTTTAGGCACATAGTTAATAGTTATTCCAATCTAGCTGTTTTCAGATGAATTTTTCTAGGTAATTTAGTTGTGCTGTTCGCTTGTTGATAGCTAGGGAGTGTCATCCCATGCAATTCTAGCTTTTCTGTACCAGTGACATGGACTATAGTCAGCATTTCTTTTTTCAGTATTTGTTTCATTAAATTGGTAACAGTTTGGAAGAGTTGACATTTAGCACATGTTTGTTTTGATTTTGTTTAGTTATTTTTTCCACTACATCAGTGGTAGATGTGTTTTGTCCTTATATTATTCTACTTTTCAAGGACGACTTTGAGTCTTCAATAAGCACACCAGTTCTAAGGATTTTTCAAATGTGAGCATATTTTAGATCTGCAGACTGATGCATGTGTTGTGCTCTGCAGTGAAAATGATGCCACAGATTGACATTGCCCATGCTGTGGGGTGGGTCAGAAAATGTAATCGGACACATTGAGGACAGTGTGTACTCTCTTTACTAAAATGTATAACAATAATGCCTATTTCTCCCTATTGCTAAAGGGAATACCCTATCTAACTAAAGGAACAAAAGGTTCTTGACAGATGTCGAAAAGTCCCTCTGTCCAAACAAACTCTATCTGACCATACCACTAAATATAACTAAAGACAATAGGACAAGAGAATGGCTCTTCTTCCCCTGGTCTTCTCTTCTTCGTGAATAGTGTTTTTATACAGGTTTCTTGTTGGCTCAAGTAATTCTTACCATAATCGTCTTTGATAGTCTCTCTTATCAACTCTTGTAGGTCTTCAAAATGACTCTTGGGTCTCGTGATTTCTGTGGCATTATCTTTGAAGTATTTTTGTTCCCAGCAGTTCCTCACACTCTTGTCATCACATATATGTTCGTCCCAGTCTCTTTCCTCAGGATTCCCTAAATGATGTTTACCATGATTACCTTTTAGGCTTTCTTTTCCAAGGATTCTCTCAATGAGGCTGTCTGCTATTTTATCTTTATCACTGGTGAGCTTTATCTCATCTTTCTCATTATGTGTTGCTGGGTTGTGCTTTCTCCAGCCTTCAACCCTGCAGATATAGTGTGGGCTTCAGTTCACAGTCTCTGCTGGCTCCCCACTTGGGTTGGTTAAGTCTCTCTTTTATATATGGCTTACATTCCTTATAAACTGCTTTTATTAATGCTATCACATTCTCAGGACTGGGACGAGTGTCTCTCTTCAAGGTACACTTTCCCTCCTCAACAGGGTTGTTTGCTTTTGGCTTTCTCAGGTTTTTACATTTCCAATCCTTCAGTTTTATATTTTCATTCTCAACCTTAGGACTGGGATCAGTTTGTTCATGCATATAATGATTCCTCTGAAACCTCTTGTTGTGCGGGGAAAGGTTGTGGGGCTCGGTTTTCTCTGAGGTACTACTTCTCGCTCTTCTAACTTCTCGCATTAGCGTTCTTGGTTCCTCACCAGGTTCCTGAAGATGCTGGCAATCACAAGCTGTTCAGCCTTCCTTTCTCTGTGGTGTTCCTTGGGCATCCTGCCCACCACTCTGGAATAGTAGTTACACAACTACTAGGTAGTGCTTCCCTTTGTTCCTTCTCGTACTGCTTTCTTTGTGGTTTCATACACCTGTGCCCCGGTGTCTACCACTGTGTATCTCTGGATTTTTCAGAGTTTGGGGCTCCGTGACCTTCCTTTTTTCTCCACATTTAAACACAGTGATGATGTCAGTGGGCTTCCCCTGCACATAGCATTCTTCTTCTCTCCTTCAGCTCTGACTTGTCACAGTCCAATACACACCTCTGGTTGGAGAGGGATCTTCCTTTCTTTCACATTGTCTTCAGCCAAACCTAAAGTTGCCACACTACTCTTCATAGAAGAAAGTCATATTTATGTTGCTATGGTAGCTGACTTAGAGAGATTTTCGTAGGAAATGGAGTCATTAGGCCTCATTACGACCCAGGCGCTAATGGGTTAACGGCGCCGTAAAAGGCTTCGGCGCCGTTAATCTATTAGCGCCTAATTACGAGGTCCCTTTGCGGGACCCGACCTTAACGACGAGGTCTTCAGAAACAATAACATGCTTTCCTCCCAACAGTTCTTCATATCCAGTTTTTAGGACATCCTGCATTCTTAGTTTGGAAACCACTCTTACTTCATCTAATAGGAAGACTTCCATTTGTCATAGAATTCTGAGTACTTCAGTTGCAGCTGCACATTGTATGGCATTCTAATTTGTTTTGGTTTTCAACTGGGAGAAGGATTAGTCAGTGTAAAGTTACACCTCCTATGTTGTAAGTAGCTAGACCTGTGGGGGCTGTTACAACAGCTTAAAAGCTATTTGTTTTGTCTTCTACACATTTTCTGATTGTTTTAATTAGGAAAGTTATGACAGAACCAGCTTTTTAAAAAAATTTATTTATTGTGCAGTTGTTTTCAAAACTGAAAATGTACATAAATAAAACTTACATTTAATTTATTCATTCATTGATGCTTTTCATAAAAATTCACAAAATCATATAGCAAATTATAAACTAAACAATACACACTAAAATAGACATTAAAATGGACATTAAATTATCCCTTATGGATGCATCCTTTTCTTTACCCTTTCATCACAACTTTTACTATACTCCAGATCTGAAAATATCTCTATGCCAATATTTGTGGGGTCTACATACTTATTCCCTTTATTTGATCAAGTTTAAAAATTGGTATGGGGCTTTTCATAACACAAATGGAGCTGGATAATATACCTGATTCCACAAGCATTCCCAGGGTTGCAGTCTTGCATCTGTGACAATAAAACTCAAAACATTTCATTTGGAAATCCATCAGTGCATCACAATTCATCACCACAAGTTTTACGGTTTCTAGTTCTTTGTTGCAATACCGACACACCTGATTATAGCAATTGGATTTTTTCAAACGGGCACCATTTTTGTGAGTTGGAAATATATTTAATCAAAATCTCAATATCCTATCCCCAAATTGCCAACATGGAAAGCGGCTTATATATGGGGCCGATATCCCAAGTCTCTTATGCATCCTCCATAGATCTTCACAGCATGCATATCTTCCCAGGAAATCGCATCTGAGACACCAGTCCAAGAGTCAAAGACATTTTATGAAAGCTGTCGGATTCAAAACTACTTGTGCATTATCAAATTCCTACAGGTCTAGTTTTTCTGCATTCTTGGTCCAGTAAAGATTGGGTATTCATTTTCTTTTTCTATTAAGTGCTCAAATAGTGAATCACAAATGTATGGCAGACATTTAATGAAAGCCGTTGGATTCATAAATACTTGTGCACTATCAAATTCCCATAGTTCTAATTTTTCTGCATTCTTGTTCAAGGGAAGATTGGGTATTCATTTTCTTTTTCTATTTAGCGCTCAAATAGTGAATCACAAATGCATGGTACAAAAAAAACCTCTTCCAAAAACATAAATATACAAAGATCCTAAGCTTAATTATATGTGGATTATGCTGATGGGGTTTGATTTAGTGATTGCTAAACTATTTTTCCAGAAACGGCCCCCTGAATACACAAAATCCTCATGAATGGCACGGTCACGTTGGGGGTCTGGAGAACTAACCAATACAGTATTTATTGATGTAGGGGTTAGTCAGGGATGTGTTTCTATTATACATCACTAGTCTAGTCCCTGGATTTTTAGAAGCTGCAAGGGACGCCCCAATTCTGAGCAATAGAAAATGGTGCCTGCTGTTGTTTGTGGATGATGCAGTCTTGCTGTCAAAGACTATGGTTGGCATGCAAAATCAATTGGATGTTTTCAATAAACTTTGCTCTGCAAAGGGCCTTAGAATTAATGATTCCCAAACTAAAACCATGCTGTGTGCTGGTGCTGAGAAACAGGCCAGAGTACGGGCAAGTTTCAACTTAAATGGCCAGCCCCTGAAGTCTGTGGACTCATATACATACTTGGGGCTGATCTTCTCGAACAAACTGAAATGGCAGGACCAGATAGCAAGGTGCTCACTTTCGCACTTGTGTCAGTGTGGCCTCATCAGGAATCTTGTGACATGATTGGAGGGTGAGGCTCTTTCGGTACCCCTAAAGATTTATCAGGCCCAGACAATCCCAGGGACAATTTATGGTGCAGATCTGTGGGGAGTAAATGATTGCACTGCAATTCAGACAGCCGAAAATAAATGTTTTAAAGCATTGTTGGGTTTACCCTGCAATGCACCGTCCACACCAGTGGCATGTGAATTTGGCCTAATCGAGATCCAATATGCCATTATGATGCAGCCAGTGTTTTATTGGCTGCATATTTGGAATAATGAAGCCTGAAAAGGTTTTGTTTAGGGAAGATTTGGAGGAGGTTCTCTCAATGCCAGGTGACAGGAAACATTCTTGGTTCAGGCATGTAAGAACCATGCTTTTAAACATTGGACTGGGGGATCTTTGGAGTGACCCCACACATATGGGTAGTGCCTATAAGGTGGTGGTCAAGAACAACTTTAGAGAATGGGCATGGATATTAATGGTTGATATCTGAGGGGGAAAAAGTGAGGGCTTACCTGCTGCTTAAGGACATCTGGGGGTCAGAGGTATATCTGGACCTTCCGATGGCAACAAAACTAAAAACCTGGTTTGCTAAGTTCGGCATACTCCTATTGGCGCATGAGTCTTCTAAGCGGAAGAGTGGGTCTTGTCTCTCGCCTGAATGCCCTCTTTGTGGCAAGGGGCGCGAGGATGAGGCACATTTTTTCTTTTTCTACAAGGGCCACTTTCGGGTGAGGGGGTGTTGGCTTGCCCTGGTATGGAGCCACCTAGTCCACCTCTCAACTTCATCAGCCATTCGAGCCTTGAAATGTTGCACCCACCCTGAATATGTGCTATCAGTCTCAAAATTCTTAAGATCTGCATTCAACAAGAGAATGCTGGGGACCAGTATGCGCCAAACCTGGGAAAGCAGTAGGCTGGGTGGGATGCGTTTTTCCTTAGGCTCGGATCTACATAAGTGGATATTGGTTTTATTATTGTATGCTTATTTTAAACAAAATGTTTTTTAAGATACTGAGAATAATGCATATATTAATGTAAATTGTGTTTTTGCTGTTTTGCGTTGTAAAAATTGTACTTTGATGGAGATTTATCTTCCGAATAAAGTTAATGATGATGATGATGATACATTTCCAAGTAGTGGCTGGTACTATTTTAGTGTTAACAAATGTTTAAATTGGTAGAATGCGAAATGTATCAGATCTACCATTAACATTCTTCATCTGGGCAATTAAAGATTTTGACTTATCATACAAGTTATTTAAGAAAATCGTCTTCCCTGGATTTGAGTAAATTCTAAATACTTAAAACCCTTCACACAATCCACCTGTTTATATGCCAACCACCAGGTACCTTTAGTTTTCTCATGGCCTGCTGATATTTTCAATATCTGTGTTTTATTTACATTTATTAGCATATCGTTATCAAAAAATACTCATTGGAAGACTTTAAAAGGTATTAAGGACCTGCCCTAATCCATTCTAAAAATATGATGTTGTCCATGTAAGACCTCCAGTGTATCTTAACTCCACTAACATTGGGTGTCACAAATGATGCCTTCGCCAACTCGTTGTCCAGATCTGATAAGTATATATTAAATAGGAATGGAGCCAAAATACAACCCTGCGATGGCCTCTCGAGGTGCATATCGCCCCGGAGAAACCTCTTACTTCATTTGGTGTAACTCTTAGTGTGCTACTGGTGTGGAAATGTGTCAACATAGCAAGCAACCTATGAGGAAGTCCAAAAGAGTCTAGTTTTGCCAACGGTTTACCTTAATTTACTGGATAGAAGCCAAGAGACAGGTCAATGGTAGCTATGTGTATCTCTTCAACTGACTTCCCCCAGGCAAGTTGCTACACAAAGTCCATTAAGCATCCTGCAAGGGTTGTGCCCAACTCCACTCCAAATGCCAACTGATTAACCCTTAACATTTTTTTGCTAGAAACCCATTGTTGCATTTCATTCAAAATCAAATATGAACAGATTTTGTAATCTACATCAAAAAGTGTACTAGGTCTATAATTGGATGGAACTGATCTTTTGTCATTGAAATTTGTAGCAACATGAGCTAAACTCCAGGTATTGTCTTCCTTGAGAAGGTGTAGTCAAATAGCTTATGGAAAATTGTGGCCCATCTATCAGGATTATTTTTCAGGACCCAGTTATATAAGCCGTTTGGTTCTGGTGCCCTCAAGTTACTACATCTCTTAATAAGAACCACTATATTATTATGGCTATATGTTAGTGTCCACTCCTCTTCTCTTAAATCATAACTTTTCACATGCATTGATTTTGATGCTTTAAATAATTTCATGACATGAGCTACCCAATCTTGTTCAGAGATTGGATTTAATGGGGCCGCTACCTGGAAATTATTCCTATTGTTCACCATTTTCTGAAAACAAATATCTCCTTTTTTCCACAATACACTTTATCAATATTTCACCCTCCTTTTGACATAACATAGAGCTCATCGACTTTAATTAATTTTGCAACTGTGTTTAAACCTCCGCAACAACGTATCACCTAAATCTCCAACTTGATGATTTCTTTTTTTTACTCTGTTGATATTATTTCTTAGCAGTCTCTTGGAATTGTGTATGTCCTTACTAAAATGACAAGGCCTAGAGTAAATTATAGATTTCTGGTAGATTAATGAGTTCTTTACAAAAATTAGAAACAACTCTAGTGAGCAGTATTCTGATATTAGTCTCCCCTCCTCATCAAATACACTTTCTTCAATGTGAACATTAGATTTATATTTCTACTACAGCAGCAGAATCTGTTCCTACGTCTGGAGACCATTATTGTGTGGCCCCTTTTTCTGTTTCTTCCAACATTTAGTGTTGGAAAATGTATACACAACCGATGGTGGTCACTCAGTGACCCGTCTTCAATACTAAAGTCACAGTGATCCAGCGAATGGGTTTCTGAGACCACAATAAAGTTAATACACAAGGCCTGTTTTTCACAATGCTGTGTATAATTTTGAGGTCCCCATAATTTGAATTGTCTGCATTTATTAAAACATTCCAACTCATCCAGCTTTTAGCATGTGCCCCTTGGTTTCTGAGGAAGCTTTATTGACCATCATATCACAGACCTGATTACGAATGCAGTTTGCATTAAAATATCCCGCTAGGAAAATCAAACCTTAATTATCTTAACCATACTAACAATATCTGTTCCGAATTCTCAAACAATTACTTTTGGGCTGCATCTGAGTAACTGCAATAGCTATACATAGCAAGGATAGGATGGACATTGCTTTCTAGTTCCACATGAGTCACAAGCAGGCCATAGACTTCTGTATTCAGTAGCAGCATCACTTGAGTTCATGTGGAATGTATTGATGTCAGGTGGTCACCTTTAGCTTGACCTTTGACTACCTTAACCATTTTTGTTGACAGATGGAATTGTAAAACCTTTGGAATTCCAGCTACATGTGCTAAAATCCTGGCCTTTTTATTGGGGCCTTCACTCCGTGGGTACACAGAGAGCACAGCATGCATGCCCAATCTTCGATCTTTCCTTTCGCTTCTCCAGCATTAACAAGAGTGCACCCATTTGCGCTGAAAATTGTCCTTAAGTGACGTGGATGGTTATGATTCATTACATTCAGTGAATTACACAGCACATTTTCTGGATGAACACAGATATCAAACTCACGCTGCCATACTTCATCCACAGATGTCATAATGAATTCTCTGATTATGCGCGAGGGTACTTTGAAGGCCACCATATCTGCTCTTTATTGTACAGAGAAGTCTACTAAATATATATCTTTGGATGAAATTGAAATTGAAATTGTTCTAAGCTGAGGTGCATCATGCAGAATGGATAATATAGTGCTACGATTTAAAGTTATTTTATCATCCTATGAAAAGATGGCCTCCATAATTAAACATGGATTTTCGAAACAGTTTTCCCAAACATACTTCCTTTTACAGAGCATTCCCACATTGATCTGGTGATCCAATTTATTGTCAACCAGCAAGATTCAAGACCCAATTATGTCAGAAAATAGCCTTACAGTTGAGTTACTCGATCTTGGCTTGAAGCAAGAGGGTTAATGAGTCAGAAGGATTTTGCAGGGTTTCTTTCGCCCCCAACTCATCCTCATATGTATTATCGGGTTCTGTTATTTCTCCAGTTGAACAAGAGGCAATTGAATATTCCAAATGTACAACTTCCATTAATAGAAGGTTCAAACAGGATTTTATTCAAGAGTCACCCTCACTTGCACTTCTCACACAGCTCCCATATGGGAAGTGATCTTCCATTTTCTTATTGATGTTTGTGGAAGTTAATGTAAAGTCAAGCTCTGCAGATTTCATCGCTGGCATACTTAACTCCATTAATATTAGATTTCTGTCCTATGAGGGCTGCACCGGTGACACCGGCGGCAACCGAAACACTGCAGGAATTTTGAAACTGTTACACACACCTTCAATTGCAGAGGGAGGAAGTAAAACTTCCAAACTCTTGAGGTCAGCTTCACTTCAGCTTCTCAGGTTATACATGTTAATCCCAATAGACAGCCTCACTCATTTCCCCTACTTCTGTTGAAAGTGTTCAAGCAAGTGCTCAATAACCGGACACCAGATGCAAATAGATATCTTACTGTTTTCCAGCAGCAGGTTCTTCCTCCCTGTTCCTGCCCCTCAACTGCTCCATAACTGTGCTCCGCCTGGTGCTCAGCAGCACAACAGTTATATTCTTTAAGCTCTGCCTCTGTTTTCCTCCAATGCACTCACTACTATTACGGCATTGGAAACACAGTGCACACTTGTCAAGTAAAATGGGAAATGTAGCTCCACAACTGAGCTTGACCATTTACATACAAGAGCAGAGGTTATCAATTTGTACAACTCCAAGTATTATTTTCATTTTTTAGTCCAGGTTCAAGTTCTTCAGTGACTTCTAGGTAAATGGTCAGTTGTTCATCATTTAACTGTGATGTTGTAATGCGTGTGTGAAAATGAGCTAAGAAAACATGGCTCTGGTGCGCGACCATTGTGGACATTCACTTTTATAACCACAATGGAAGTTGGTGATCTCAATTAGCAGACATGAGTTCTGCCACTGTTGCACGGTTTCAATGTATATATTTGGAAGCAGATGAGTTCATTATGGAGGATAGTTGGTGCATTTTTCATTCCAGGATGCACCAAGAATAGAGTTGGAGATGTGCAGGTGCATTGCTAAAGGGTGCGGGGAAAGGGCACGCGGGAGACAAACTGGGGTTTTCTACTACTACTAACCTGATTTTTCCACACTTTGCCTTCTGTGCTTGCTGCCTGTCCTTTGGCCGGGCACGGTTGGCAACCTAGGAGGGGTGGGAATTTTTACCATAATAAGATGAGACACATCCTGATGGTGGGTTACAATTGGAACCCCGGGTGATGAGGCCTTGCTGAGAGGGAGGATGCTCCGCTCTGGAACACTTTAGCATGTGTGATTTCTCTGCCTACCAGCCTTTAAACTGTGTAGTTTTGTTCGGGGCTGAGATGATGTTTTCTCCTGCAACTACACTAACAGTGAGGTATATTGTCCTATAGTTGTGTGTGTCTATGTATAACCAATCCCTTTCATCTTAATATTTAGCTGTGTATCTCTGAACTGTGAATAAATGGCCTGTAACAAGCCTATTATATTCTAATTTTGAGTGTAAGTATGTCTTATTGCCTCTCTGAGTCCAATAACCTTTCGTCCGTGTAGACTAGTAAGTGGTCTTGGTGTTGTTACATGTGAGAGAAAAGCAAAACAGATGCCAGCACTGACACATCTTATTTAGACTTTTTGGATTGATAGATGGTGTTTTGTACCCCATGCATTGCTATTTACGCTTCCTTTTGAACAAGTGGTTCTGCAAGTGGTTCTTTCTGTAAGAGATGGTTGACTCCCTCCAGGAGTGTCTTTATCTAGTATTGATTATATTTCTTCTTCTTGTTGGGTGTCATTATCTCAGTTTTCATTTGTTATACTGCTTTCTTTTGATTTGAATGCAAATTCAAATGTGTCATGGTCACCAAATATTTCTTCCTCTTTTCTCCAAGGTTTGAATAATTGTAGTAGGGCCATGTAATAAAATTCTCTATGCTCTGTAGATTTAAATGATACGTTTACATGATTAATTAGACTGGGTTTTTGAAAGTATTGCTAGACTTCCTTCACAATTTAATACTGAGTATTTGCCAGTTGTCATATTTGGTATAACATCATTTTTGTAAGTATTTAAAATAGTTCTGGACTATATCATAGAGACACACATTTTCCAAAGTAGTACTTCTGTTTGGATAGATTAAACAAACATTTTAATTGCTTTTGGTTAATAGAAACCTTTTCACAATAGTTTAATACAATTACATCTCATAGAGCAGACAATTACTAATACTAATATATCCTAAACTACATTACAACATTTTATGAGGAAACATGTCATCACAAAAACCTACAAAACAATTGATGAATTGGTATATCTAAAATCATTATAAGTTTAAAATCATAGACAATCAATATGCTTCCTTGCTATTTGCCATACATGGTAAGAGGCTGCCATAATTACCAGGGAATCAGCTGAATAAATATTGGCCCAGAATTGATCAGTAACAATAAATTGTATAGAGGATGGCGGCGACCAAGGAAATAGGCACTCTACTGTAGAGCTCTGTTGACACAGAGCCCATTGCGGCCACTACTAGCTCCTGCCTTTCACTTACTCTACGTTTACACAGTGTTTTGGCAATCTGAAGGTGGGTACTGCAATCCTAGACACCAATCAACCTGTGGGTGGCTGCCCCTAACCCACCTTTTGCAACTAAAGATCCGGCAGTGTGTGTGGAAAATGTTGCCAAGCAAGCGATCTCCGCCGGGGATCCCGCTCCGGTGGGAGTGAAGAATTCTGCATTTTCTGGAAGTTGACGCCTTTTTGGTGACCGGCCACAGGGACGCTGCTCCAATACCTGACTGGACTCTTAGCATCCTGACTGCAACGGCCTGCCACACCATTGTGTTTTCCACTTGAGTGTCCCCAAGAGACTGATCATTGTTGAGGTAGGGGCGCAAACGGATTGGCCATGTTGAAGCTGCTGCTTTGCAATGCGAGCAGTGCAGGCTGCCTTGAACCCAGAGAGTGGCCTCCACCTCCCCACAACACTGCTTATCCCTGACCCAGCACTCCAAGGAGGGTATGGGTTGAGCACATAACGAGGGATGCATGCCGTTCCGTGGACCGGCCTAGTGACCGTAAATTTGCGCACTCATTCTCCCCTGCCAGTCGTGGCTCTGTCTTACCTGCTAACACACTTTTCTGTGGTAGGGGAACCAGTGGCAGACCAGGCTCCCTTCTTGCCATCTCAATGGACTGCTTCCAGGTCTCCATGCTGGGTTCTGGAGTGAGCACCTCTGATGAGCTTACTTGTTGAAATGAAGATGCCTCTGGTTCCACTTGCTTTCTTTATGTAAATACAGTTCTGCCGGAGGCCACTGCTGCTCCTAGGTAATTCTGACCCACATTTATAGTTATCACCAACTACACTTCAAACCTGCAGCAAACCCACAGCAAATCATGGATCAATCCTCTATTAGGCAGCCTGTTACATCACAAACTTTAGACCACTGCAACTCCATGCATCCCGTTGTTGAACAGTGAGTGATGACTTGACATTGACATTGTCTCTCTACTACACTTAACAATTGCTGAACCTAAGTGTGCCTACATCATTCTGCCTCCTTTCCCTGTGTATTCTCTCACATTCCTTTTGCCACTGCATCCTGTGTCTCTTTTTGCCAAACCGGAACCTGGTGTGTGGCTTTATCATCTTTTGCACCTCTTTCTGTATTGTATTTTGTGCATCTTTTGCCAAACCGAAATATGGGGGGGTGGAGGTTTGCACCAATCTAAAGTACAATAGTGTTCCAGTGCATCTGTTCTGTCAGCATTGTTTGCCTGGCTACTAAGCCACTTGATGGACTTGTGCTCACACTGTTCTGTGCAATCCCTCCTCTTTCTTCTCTTCCTCACTATCCTCCGCCACCCATATAGCACTCACCATCCGCCTAATCTTTTCTAAATGCTACACTATCACCTATCCTCCCTCTCTCACCAAGTCTCGAAGGAAAAAGCTCAAAAAAGAAATCCTGACCACTTACCCTGGCCTACCTATTGCAGACACCTATGTCAGCGCAACTTTCAGACAGTTCTTTACTGATATACTCTTTTCATGTCCCCTCTCCAGATCTGTGGACTCCTCATCTCATCTCTGCTCTCTCTCCTCTCTCATCCTCACCAACCAATAGTAGCACCAAATGGGAAGTCCACTTAGCAGGCTTTGTATCATCCAGGGTTATCATTAATGTCTATCACATTGGCACTATCTTGGTTCATGGTCCTCAACCCAACCTCCTCCTCTTTAACCAGTGCCTTCCATTCCTCATTAACCTCCTCCCACTCCTGCTGCTCCGTCTTCCACTCTATCTGTTCCCCCCATTCGTCTGGTGTACCACACCCCTGCACCCCTCATCGAAAAAACCTTCAAACATCTGCCTCCTTCTTGAAAACATTGACCTCAATATCCTTGCTCTCACTGAGACAAGGTTCATTGCCAGCTCAGTCCCTGCTTTTTGACTCCCTTCTCCCTAATGGCTATAAGATCATCTCCAAGCCTTGCCCTAACTGTGCTGGCGGTGGGGTTGCTCCTATTTTCCCTGAGTGGGTTCCTTCTTCACTCATTCCCACCTACACTTACTCTTGCTTCAGTAGCATGGTTTGCAAGCTGGTCATCTCTCCAACCTCCTCTCTCACAATTGCCACTATCTACAGGCCACCCAGCTCTTTGAACCTGTCCCTCTCTGAATGGGCTGATTTCACCTCCTCTATCCTCACAACCACCTCTAAACTCCTTTTTGTGCGTGACTTCAACTTCTACCTTGATTCCTCAATCACAGCAGCCACACTCTTCCGTGACCTCTGCACCTTGCTCTCCCTCTCCTTTCTCCCCTCTGGTCCTACACACTCGGCTGGTCACCCTCTTCATCCCTTCATCCTTACTGAACTTTCACTCTCCCCCTCACTGGTTACCTCTCTCTCCTGGTCAGACCACTCACTTCTCTCCACTCGTATGTGTGTCCTCTCGGCCCTCTGACCGCACCACCCCAGCCCTGCCAACTTTGTTCACAAACATCCATCCTATGAAACTTATGTCAGCTGCTGCCTTTACATCTACCTTCATTCCCTCCTCCCCACACTGCAGACTCTACCTCTGACTCTGCTCTCACCAAATTACATCTTGCCATTACCAATACCCACAATATTCGGGCCCCAGTCATGAGGATCAACCAAAAACATGCTTCCAATCGTTATACCTGGTATGACTCTAAACTTGCAGCCTTGAAACGCAAGTGCAGAACTATGGAACAAAAGTGGCAAACATGAGGCACACCCTCTGACAAACTGGCCTATTGCCTGCTCCAAATGCAATACAGACACTCCAATACCACCAAGAAAAGAGCCCACATCCAAGCCTGAATCATTGGTGCATCTAACAACACAGCTGAACTCTTTAAAATATGCAGGGAATTAGCCAGTCCTTCTGAAGTCTCCTCCTAAACTCTTCCCTTTCAGGCCCTCTGGCCCTCTGCAATGCACTGGCCAAACACTTCACTACAAAAAACTCAAAACATCCTGAGCACCCTTGCACAACTCCCTCACCCACTTCCCCTATTGCCCAGCCTCCTACAGTCTCCCATTCTTCCTCTGCCTCTCTCTCCTCCTTCTATCCTACCAGACTTGATGATGTTACTGGAGTTGTCCCGTCCAGCAAGGTCTCCCCCTGCTCCTTCAGAACCATTAAGAACAACATTGGCTTGCTTGCCCCTGCACTGATTTCTGCAACCACTCTTTTGCTACCGGATCTTTCCCCTCCTCCCTTAAGAACAGCCTTGGGTACACCCTTCTGTAAAAACCTTCTGCAGACCTTTGTTACCCAGCCAACTACCGCCCCATGTCTATCACCCCTTCCTCAGAAACATTTGGAGAAGCTAGTATTCCCCCAACTGACCCAGCACACTGAACTTGTTGATGGCCTCCAGGACCATCAATATGGATTCCGTGCACCCAGAGGCATGAAAATTGCTCTCTGAAAATCCATGAGGAACTGTACGCATCTCCTGATTGTAACTCTCCAGCTTTTGGCATTCTACTTTATCTCTCCTCTGCATTTGATATAGTCAACCACTCCATCCTCATACAATGACTCCACGATACCCTAGGTATCTTGCAGTTAGCACTGGACTGGCTGACCTCCTTCCTCAGTGACCGTCCATCCGAGTTCACTCTGGGATCTTTCTCCTCCAGCACATCCATCTCCAGCTGCGGTGTCCCCCAGGGCTCAAATCCTTCTCCCTTGCTATTTAACACCTCTCTTGCTTCGCTTGCACACCTCATTTTCACCTTCTTGGTAAACTTCCAGTGTTATGCAGATGACACACAATTCTTCTACAAACTTCCTTCTGATACTCTCCTTGCTTCCTCCATCATCCCTGAATGCCTATCTGCCAGCCAGTCCTGGTGTACTTCCAATGACCTCTGCCTCAATGATCCCAAGACTGATGTCCTTCCTATTGGGACTCCTTCTCCCTCTTTCTGGCCCTGACTCTGGCCATCTTCTATGGGCTCTCCGCCTACCTCCTCATCTGAAGCCAGAAGCCTTGGAGTCAACTTTGACTCCTCTCTCTCCTTCCTCCAGGGGAGTTGCTAGGTCTGGAAAAGACCCGGGGCTATGCTGATGTCGGAATTGTTGGGACTGGGGGCTAGCTAGTCTTTTGGCTGTAGCTCCTGAGATTCTATCAGGGGCTACAACCAAAAGATCAGGGGCTACAGCCCCCTTAGCCCCCCCCTAGCAACGCCCCTGCCTTCCTCCCTTACATTCAAGACCTTGCAAAGAAGGCCAACTTCCAACTCTACCTCCTCAAAGGAATTCTACCTTTCATCACTTTCCCCCAGAAGCTCAATGTCTCTAGAGCTCTGCTTCTCTGCAGGATAGACTACTGCAATAGCCTGTTCCTGAATCTACCTTCTCCTTCTCTACAAAACCTCCAGATAATCCACAACAGGGCTGCAAGATTTATCCTTTAAGCCCAGGGACCACATCTCACCAGCCCTAAAAACTCTCCACTGGTTCCTGGTTGCTGCAAGGATCACATTCAAATCCTTCTGCATCATCCATAAGACTCTATGGGGTCGCAGACCATCTATCTACAACTGGCTCTCACTAAGTACTCTCCCTCCAGATCTTTATGCTCCTTTGGCACCAACTCCCTGTGTGTTAAGCGCTTCACCAAACAGCGTGCTGATGGCCAATCTTATTTCTCAGGAGGCTCCCTCCCATGGAATAGCCTCCCCCTTCCTCTCCATTTTGAGTTGGATCTCCTCAAATTCCAGAAGCTCCTCAAGAATTTCTTTTTCACCTCCTCCTTCCCTTCTTCTCATCCCTGCTAAACCCCACTGCTGATGTGATTGGTGACCAGGGCCCGTATGTGTCCTCCTGGGTCCTGGCATTTAACACCCAATGGCCTTCAGCCGCCCCCCATTCCAAACCCTTGCCTTGGCACCCACTGGCCTATACCACCACAGGCCTGCACTTGCATGTCTATTTCCAGCTGACCATTTTCAACCAAGCACTTGCAGATGATTCACTGCCTAGCACTGCTCTCTGGGTACACCTAGCACTTCCCACCCACTCCCTCATCCCTTCTCTCCCTCTGCAGGTCGACCTCTATCTTTCATTGTTTTCTTTGATTTACATTCCCTTGTTCCCTCCCTGCTGCACTGTGGGTGATTTGAAACACAATTTACTTGGTGTATAAGCACCTTACAAATGCACAATAAATAAATAAATGATGACAAAATAGCATAACCTATAAAGTAGCATTCACTTTATTGTGGATTTTGTGTTGAAATATGCCACACTGTTTCAAGATCAGAGGCGCAAAGTCGACACAGTCTTGTCCCTGCCAAGTACCTACATATTCAGGAACTGGTCCAATATTTAGTCGCTGGTATAATATAATACGTCTCAGAGCAAGATCACACAATTGAATTAAGTAGCTACTGGGAGAACCTGGAGTAATGCTCTATGAAGCAAAAGTCAAATAACACGATAATAAAATCAATTTCTCCAGGTTACACAAGCGGTCCCAGACAAATGTTTTCTTTTTACATTTTTTATACAATTCCACAGAGAGATGTTCTTCTGGCAATTGTACATGTATAACTTTAATGTGGTCCAGTACTAGATTTTCCAGTTCACGATATGCTGTGTTTGTCAATAGTGACAAAGTTTAGATTTGTTTATAATCCATAGTGCAAACAATGACACAAGACCAAGTTTGAGGCATAGGGCTTCATCTGTGATCCCACTATGGAGCGCAAGATTTTGCTCCCAAAACCATCTCGTTAAGCAATGCAACATGCAGGAAGAGTGTCCAGTACATATAAACTCCCAGGAGAAACACACACTTTTTAATACTGGTAAGGTGCCATTTAGTCAATAAATTACCCGTGATCGAAACACTTCAGAAAGAAGCTGCTAGTAAACATTTAACAGTTAGTCTTAACTAGACATAACTGTCTTCAATTTCCAAAAACTTGCTATTCAACTTCCAAATACATTTACCATTTCTGTTCTTTTTCTCCAGGGTCATAATTTTCGTCTTCTTCACATTAATATTTAATTTGTTCTTTATAGAATAATAATCTAGAACCTGAAAGAATGTTGTAGGTCTATGGCAGTCCTATCAAACAGAACATGATCATCTGCATAAAAGACCCACATTATTTGTGTATTACCCAGTATATTATCGAATTTAGGGGGATAATTATAACAATCAACAAATGCATCAACTAGATCAGCCAAATCTAAATCGAACCTGATCAAAAAACATAATGTCAATATATGCACACGTGGGTGTTAAGTGGGGTTCATACCTCGTGGTGTCACAGAGGAAATTGTTTTCTGTATTTAATAAATAATGGGCCTCATTACAACAGTGGCGGCCGCGGTATGAACGGTGCCGTTAAGGCACTGGCACAGTTCATACCGGGCCGCCACATTACGAGTTCTGCTTGTGGATGCCACTCTGCACGCCTGGTCAGACCAGGCGTGAAGAGTGGCACCCACGAGCAGGACTGGATGGTAGCAACAGTACCGTTATGAACGGTACCGCTGCTACGATCCTCCCCATTCCCATTGAGCCCTTAGGGGGGCTTGAATGGGAATGGGGACGTACCGGCTCCGGGTACCGCACAAGGGGAATTACCGGGCCAGCTGAGGCTGGAATGGCCCGGTAATTCCCCTTTCGCGATACCCAGAGCAGGACTCGAGTTTGGGGGTAGCCATGCTGGCACAAATGGCATGGCTACCCCAAACTTGTAATGTGGCCCAATGTTTTGTATTATAGGATGTTTGTAATACTATACTTGAAAAAATAATTATGAAAAGAAAGATGTTTTAATCATTGATTACATTGAAAAGTGAAACCATTTCTTTCATTAAATGATTTATGGAGTAACATAAAACACAACAAAAACTTTCTTTACTAAAATAATATATCTACAAAGTTGAACATTGGTCAAAAGGAGATAGTCCTGAGAAATTGTTTTTCATTAAGTAAAACAGAAATAGAGAATAATTGTTACTGAATCAAAAGTGTTAATTTATTGGGTACACCACCTTCTTGGTCTAGTCCCACTGTGACATAAGTATTTGTGTATAATAATGTGGGAAAATGTAGAAGAGCACGGTTTATATTCATTTTTTTTAATTTCTCCCACTATAAACATGTCACTATAACAACATTAAAAAGAACTCTCTGGATTCTGCATGGAGTTAGAAATTAGATATTGCAGAACCCAAATATTCCGAACAGTGCTGCAACCACTTCTGAATCCAGTCTGCTGAACTTTCAATATATTCTGTGCCATCTTCCACCTCGATAATTTGCCTTGCAAAAAACTAGAAACGATCTTGACAACTGAAGCAATACTTTCTAGCAATGTGTAATGTTTAGGATTAGAATGAGTACCTCTCTTAAAAACGGGAATTAAAACAGACTTGTGCCAGTTTACAGGGATTATCCCCTGACGGATGATGGAGGTAAATATTTGAAACTACATTTGAGACCACAAGTCCAGATTACTTTTATAAATGATCTTTGGGACATAGTCTGGGCCAGGAGCTCGTGAGGCATGAGCGTGTGCAATAGCTTATCTTGCTTCAACAATATCAAAATAATTCAAAAGAGAAGACGTGTCATAGATGTTGTATTCAGGACCAGAAGCTGTCCAAGAGGTTTCATTATGTAATTTAGAAACATGAACGCCCTGGGACTCTTCTGATATGGGATTAATACTTTGGCGGCATTATCAGTTTGAAAAATCCAGTAAAGACTCCAGAATTTATCGCTGTTTTAGTACAAAGTATAGTAAAAATCAGCCTCCAATTTACTTTATTAATGTTGTGTTTGTATGCATGTAGCCCATTTTTATAGTTACTGCTGAGTGTCCTTATCTGGCTAATATTCTCAACTAGTGTCAATAAGAGGGATTGTATTATGTGTCTGTGTGCAGACTATTCTTTTCCCCTTGGATAACTATATCAGAGGGCACAGACGTGTGCAGACAATTGTTTAATACTACTTTCTTCTGACCAGACATATGCAAAAGAGAATGAATCATTAATACTTGGGTCTCATTATGAGTTTGGAGATAGTTCAGATATAGATCCTCTCTAGGTTCTGACCAAGTGTGACATCTATCCATTTTGTGGGCTTCATTTACTCCATTGCCCGTGGTTATCCACATTCTCCAACTGGACGAATAGATCACAAGTTGCATTTAAATCACAGGCAAAAGCAAATATGATGCCAGAACTAGAGTGTTTCAATACCCAGTTGTTGAGTATATACACAGCACATTTCTGAATCTCTGCTGTAAATGTGCCATCAGGGGTATTGTATAGATTAATAATCAAAACTTATTTCATGCTCATTATCTTCCTACAGAGAATTACGCTGAAACCTAACTGTAAAAGTGAGTCGTAGTGCTGCACAATCCATTCAACTTTAATAGCCAAAATGAATTCAATGATTGCCCAATTTCTGCTACTAGAAAGATCTGGCAGTTCCACATAATCTATATCTGAAAATGTTTTTCATTTTAAGACAGGGATCACATGAAAGAGTCTTATTAAAGTAGATAGATTCAGAAGAGAGCGTTCAGCTTTGGCAGATATCTCCAATAGTTTTAAAGATTTACTCTTAATGTAATATTATCTCCTAGAGCTGTACCCAGTAGGAGCCAAAGTACACTGATTCATTGTATTAATAGATCTTGACTTTGTCTACAACACAAGATTCACTGTGTTAACATCCTTTTCAGTGTCGCAATGAGAGATTTGAGTTAATTGTGTTAGTCTCTCCATTGAACAAAAATCAATGAGTTGCAGAATATACAATGGGACTCATTACAAGGTTGCCGGTCTGGTAACAACGATACCGGTAAGGGAATACCAGCATCATCTACCGGACCGGTGCATTACGACCCATGATGCCAGTGCTACCAGCATTGGCAGGTACCCGTTTTGACCAGGTAGCACCTTCCCGGAATGAGCGCGGGCACGCGGCACCCGTAGCAGTACACCGGCATGCCACAAGGAAGTGCACATTACGTGGTTCACAGACATGCACTTACCGGCATCCAGATGCCGGTAAGAACAGTTATCAATATGCTGTTAACACCAGCATCGCGGGGCAGCTCTTAATAGCAAACTGCTGTGTTGAAACCTGCCACAAGTGCACACAATCAGCACAGGTGGAGGCAATGGAGTCAGGCACAGCACATAAGGAGCACACCCACACACCACACCCCTTCCAAACCTAAAATGCTACCATTAGCAATTTCAATACTGGGGCTGGAGGACATGCCTGCACTGCCACTACTCCAGCAGGCATTGAACCAGGGAATGCAGCGGAGGAGAAGGAGGGTTAGACAGGGCCAGCACATACCACAGTACAGGTAGTTGTACCCCGCAGGCAGCCACCAATCCCTTGCCTAAGGGCCAGTCCATTTGACCTAACCCCCACACAGATCCACACCATGTACCGCCTGGACAAGGACACCATATGCACAATAGTGGACTTCATCCATGACAAACTGAGAACCCTCAGCAACATCCGGACAGGCATTACCCCCCCCCTTGCTGAATGTAGTGTCTGTGCTGCACTTCCTTGCCACAGGCACCTACCAGCACACAGTGGGGAAGCTGAATGGCCTCTCACAACCATGTTTCTCCCGTGTGCTCAACCAGGTGCTAGATGCCCTCCTGAAACATTGAAGGGACCACATATACTTACCACGGACTGTGTAGGAGGAGAATGCTTCCAAAATGGTGTCCAGTCAAAAGATCGAAAACAAAAGCATCTAATACAATAGTTGTGAGTCAAAAGCACCGAAAAAAACAAAAGGTTGAATACCTTTTTTTAAATGAATTGTTTTTTGGTTTCCGTTTATACCAAAAACAGGGGTTTTGAGGGGGGGGGCCCAAAAAAAAAATCTACCTTTTTTTTCGGGTCCTTTTCACTCAAAACTATTGCATTTCGATCCTTTGAATTTGATCCTTTCACCTATAACCTTCCAAAATAGCATGGCAAACATAATCAGTGCCATCAACTGCATCCATGTGCAGCTGGT
This sequence comes from Ambystoma mexicanum, assembly GCF_040938575.1. Taxonomy (NCBI): domain Eukaryota; kingdom Metazoa; phylum Chordata; class Amphibia; order Caudata; family Ambystomatidae; genus Ambystoma; species Ambystoma mexicanum. The sequence continues at coordinate 725,024,208 of NC_090931.1, forward strand.
AGTCTGGCATGCCGAGTAGGTAGTGTACCGCAACAGGAGGCTCTACTATTCCCTGAATGTCCAGATGGTGTGTGATGCAAGCAAAATAATTACGCATTGCTGTGCAAGATTACTGGGATCCACACATGCTGCCATGGTGCTGCTCAACGCCATGCTTCCCTGCTATATGGCATGACGCGCTGCACAACGTACCTGGCTGCCTGGTAAATCCAACGACAGGGTAATAAGTGGTGTTGCCTGGGGGGGCACAAGCATAGGCAACCTGTCTGCTGGCTGGAGTATGAGGGGTGTTGTTCAGTGGGGACCATAGCGACCTGGGTGGAAAAACTGTGACCCCAATCACCTTGAAATAATGTTGGACAAAGCCAGTGGATGCAGATGTGGCATGCCTACACAGCTGTGTGTTAATGTAAGCAACATACTCAGCACCCACCCCAGCACATGCACCCTGAACACCATCAGACATGAACCATGGGTACCACGATGCTCCACCCTGCAGGCACAATACATGAAATACATGAGCGGAGCAAAATCAATCACGGGGCATGCACCTATGCCTGGGGCAAATCCAACTGCCACACATGGAAATCTCTGTCATTGCATCCACCCCACAGGTACACCGCAGACCCGTATACCGGTCCAGGCACCTCAATGGACACTTCCAATTGCAATGTTACAACAAGGAAACTAATGTAATCAACAATCAGTTACCACCACTAACATATGAGCGAGTGGCGTAGGACCCATCCAGAGTACCTCTGCTCCACCATGCCAGTACACACCCAGCCCATTCACAGAAACGTTTTCCGTCACTGGCGGACCATACCACCCTTGCCATTGTGCCTTGGTCATATGGGGGAAGGCAGTGATGGAAAAGTACATGGTGACATCAAGTAGTCATTAACATGATTAGGAAAGCACTGTGTATCATGAAACACATCCGGCAAATGTGTCATAATGCACCCCACATGTATAGTACATATTTCATATGCAACACACCCATCAGATGTCAGCACATCATGGTCATTCTCAACTCATTTGTGTGAGTACTGTACCTGATGGAAAGGTCCCTAAGACGTGACCGACACACATACCCCCAAGCATGCATCATCCCTAAGTACACTTACCTGAGTCTTACTATAAGGAAATGTCAAGTGCAGTCATGATGAATCTGTGGCATTTGACCATGAACACTGACCAAGCATTGTAAACAAGGAATGACAACAATCCTCACAAATACACCTTCCATTGCTCCTGTGCAGGTGGTGCTACTATCCCCTGAAGCGTGGCTCCTGACCTCCATCAAGCAACCAGTCAACAGGCACGAAGAGGACTACAACCGTGCACATGCACATACTAGTGTCACGATTGAGCAGACTTTTGGCCTGTTGAAGGCCCGTTTTCGCTGCCTCAGCTGGTCAGGTGGGACACTCAAATGCAGGCCTGAGAAGGTGGGCAAGATATTGTTGGCATGTGCCATGCTGCACAACATGTGCATCCCAGTCAACATACCCCTGCCCCCTGACATGGACCTGATTCCACCAGAAGATGAGGAGGATGATGGTGAAGATGCTGCACATCGACCATGGCACAATGTGAATGATGGGCGTGTTGTATGCCAAACTTTGATTGCACAATACTTTTGATGGACTGGGTAACACAACACACTGGGAATGGGGGACACTGGGCATTGGGCATTGTTAAGAAATAAATTGACACAGACTCAAAAAGCAATGCCCATTCATGTGTTTTTCTTATGCACACCATGTGTATTAATTAAATGAAAACTATGTACAGTGAACATGAACCAACAAGGACCTCTACCCTTTAATATACAACAAACTACCCCCCAGCCCCCAACACCCCCACACACCCACGCACCTCACCCCCCAACCCAACACCCCTATACAATCACACACCCCAACCCCCAGCCCCCAACACCACCACACACACCCACCTGGACCCACTGCAAGTTCAACTGGACTCCCTCTATGTGTGTCACGCTACTGTCGCCCCCTTTTAAGTGGAGGGGGTTGTTGGACTGGTCGGTGCATATTGCGCAGTGACCTCCACACCGAGCTTGTCTGGGTAGAACTCGCCAGGGTTGAGCTGGTCGATGGTGCGGGTTGTGGGTCGGCCTCGGCATCACAATGTTGGGCCATGGTGGCAACCAACTGGGTGACAACCTGTGTCATGGCTGCCATTCCCTCCCACATGTGCCAGGCTACACGGTACACAGCACGGCTTACGGTCCTGGAGTTCTCCTGCATGGCCTGGTGTGTGGCTTCCCCTTCTGCAATGTACTGCCTGACCATGTCATGCATGGCTTGCTGGTGCTTCTCCATGCGGGTCATCCACCCCTCCAGGTCCCTGATGGATTGTGCAGCTGGTGGTTGCACGGGAGGCGGTGTGTGTCTGGTTCCAGGGCTGCGTGCAACTACAGGCATGTCATCTGCAGAACTGCATCCCCCTGAGCCAGGTTTGAGGGAGTACTGTGGGGTAGGCAGCATGGTTGGGGTGTTTGGCATGTCCTCAGGAATGCAACAGCCTGTGGTGTCTGCCTCCTCCACTTCCTCCTCCTTCTCTGTGCTATGGTGTGCAGATTGTGCTGCCTCACCGAGATCACTGGTGGCCATTGACTGTTGCCCCTCCACATCACTGGCCGCTGGGGATCCCTCCTCTTCCACCTGAGGGGTTAACTGTGGGGCAGATATTTTTTTTTGTTGGGAACTTTGTGGCACGGGTGTCTTTTGGTTTAGGAGCCTTGATGGCAGCAGAGTGTCATTGCTGGGGCTCCTTCTTGGGTGTTGGTGGTAGCTGCTCGGGTGGTCCTCCAGCTTGTATGCCCTGTTGGCTGGGGACTGTGGATTGGGTGCAGTGGTTCGCTTCTGGCCAGCCCTTGATGTTGAAGGCCTGGAGGTGTCGTCGTTCCCTTGGCTCAGGCATGCTGGTGTCTTCTTTGGCATTGTGGTGTGTTCCGCCTCGTTGTCTGATCCAGTGCCTGTGGGGGACAGAGAGGAAGGGCATCAGTCATGGGTTAACGTACATCCTACATACATTGATCCTGTGCATTCTTGTGTACATGTTGGAGGGCCGACCATGGTGCTTACAGGAGTTGGGAGGGGTGCAGTGGTTGGGCATCCTTCTGGTGCAGCCATGATGGCCATGGTGTCTGTTGGGTGGCCTACAGGTGTATCCTGGCTTGCGTGCTGTAGCCATGCCTCAGGGGCTGTGTGCCATGTGTTGTTTAGATGTGGGTCAGATGTGCTTGCACAGTATGTGTTGTTGCATTGGTGTTTACACTGCGTGCATGGTATTGGTGGGTGGGTCAAGTGTGCAATCGGTGGTGGTGATGTGTGCACTATGCAATGGGATGTCACAGAGGTCAGGCTTGAATCTAATGTACATGTGTGTGTGTGTGCATGCAGATGGTGCTTGTGTTTGCAATCGGGGACTCATGTGGTTGGTGCCAGTGGGGTTTGTTTTGTGGTTTCATGGCAGGGATTTTGCACTTTTGTAGGGGCTGACTTTAGGCAGGAGGTGATGGGCCATGTATTTGCTCTCATCTACTTGCCATTTGGACCCCACCATTGTACTTGGGGTATTAGGTGTGTGTGGTTACTTTTGTATTACGCTAAGGGTCACTCACCGTTATTGGCCGATGAAGGGACTCCTATCACGGAATGGCCAACACCCTCGATGGATTCCATGTCTATGACACTGCTGCATGTCTCCTCTCAACGAGTCAGCTTAACTGGGGATGGTGATACGCCACCTGTGGCCTAGGCCTGGCTGCGATTTGCTGAAAGGATGTCGTGGACACGCAGCGTAGATCGTCCCAGCGTTTCCTGCAGTCTCGTACACTGCGTGGTGTTGTCCCCACTGCAGAGACCTTTGGCACCACCTTCTCCCAGATGTTTTTTTTTGCGGATTTGAACTGCACAGTGCAGGTCTGCACAGAACATTACCTCTTCTTGCTCCACCAGTGTGTTGGCGGGCATGTTGAGCTCCTCATCACTGAAACGTGGCTTTCGCAGCCGCACTGTGCCTTTCCTAGTTGACATGGTCATCACCTTGCTGACACACTCCACCGTTTCCCGATCCAGGTGCTGTAGGCAGAGTATTGCAATGGGTTTTGTTTCTTAAGATGGCCGCCAGAGCATTCCCCGTTCCGGCGCAATGACGTTGCTTCCAGTACCGGCATTACCGCTACCAGTATTAACACTACTAGTATGTACGGTACCGTTCGTTATGGCATCTAGGATGTCGGTGGCGATGTCTGCGGGATCGATGATGCTGCTAACGGGGGTTTGGAGGGCCTTACCGGCATGCCGCTGCAGCAGTTTCTGGCATGACGGTATGCACGTGCATGCTGATTCGGAATCAACTGTTGATTCCAGCAGTAGTGCTGCATGGACACGGTTGCACCGGCATACTGGTAAATTGCATTTTTTAATGAGGCCCAGTATCCCTTAAGGAGATTTGCTAAGCTTGCTTAGAATTATTTTGAAGTTCAGGCGCCAGAGCAGCACGATTTTTTTTTTATTGGATTTTATTAATTTAAAAAGAAAACATTGAAAGATGTCAATTGAAATGAGGGCACATGCCCACTCTAAGTGCTTACAGCTCTGAAACTTACATATATGCATATTCCCCTGCACCCATACCCCCCCACCAGTCCTTCAAAGCGCAATACAATTTGTATATAAACTTTAGGGGCCTCAAACAGATGAGTCAATCTTGTGGTGGTTGGGCACCTTTCCCCACAGGTTTGACTTAAATCCTGTAACTGCTCAAGTCTTTGCCTGGGCCAAGCCGAAATGTCATTCTTATAAGGATATTACTTCATCTTGCCCCAAATCTTTTTCAAAATTGCTGCCATTCCCCCTTCTACATCTGCACTTTCACCATGGATTGCTGCCATAATCTGTTCCATAAGATAAATGTCCTTTGCTGTGTCCGCCCATTCCTTTAAACTCAGGAATTTCCTTCTTTTCCAATGTCTGGCTCGGCACGCCCTAGCCGCCACTAGGAGAAAGTGAACCATGGACGGCAGGGGGTGTCATATCTCCTCTTGCTTATCCAGGCCATACAACACCAGCATGGAGTCCAACATCAGTTCCCTCCCCCTCACATCCTTGTTCCACCCCAGAACCTCCGCCCAATACATCTGGATCTTCGGACAACCCCACCACATGTGCCAGTAGTCTGCTCTGTCCCTGCAATGGTGTCAGCATAGGGGATTCACTGTAGGGAATATTTTAGATAACCGCACCGGGTCATATTGTCACCAGTGTAGTAGCTTCAGGCCATGGAGTTTGCTTGGCAGGATAATGATGTTTCAAAGGCCCTTCTACACATGTGTTGCCAAAGATGTCTATTCAATTCCATGCACACATCCCACTCCCGCTTCTGTAGGAGAACCTTCATTGTAGACCCCATTGTTTCCAGCAAGGCGCCATAGATTAGTGAGATCAGACCTCTCATCTCTCTGTGTCCATCAACAAACTTTTCAACCGGGCTAAGGTCTTTTTGCACATTTACCTTCCATGTCTCTGCTGTGAAAACTTCTTTCAATCGCCCGCCTAGAACCTTTTTTGTTATTTATAAACTTAAGGTAATCCCACCCTGTTCCATGGGGGCCCAGATGTGACTCATTGAGGAGGGGCATGGGGTGATTCTTTGTGTCCTGGCATCCTTATTTAACACCTCCCAAAAAAAAACAGAAATGGATGTTCCCTGATTCTTCTTGAGAGTGTATCACTAGGGTCCCAGAGCCATTCCCCTACTGTTGCCGGGGTCAATTATTTGTTTTCCAAGACAACCTATTGTTTCTTGTGCCCCTCCCTCAGGTGTGGGACCGTTGCTCTAAGCTCAGCCACCATGTAGTATAGTGTTAGGTCTGGGAGCCCCACTACTCCTTGGTCGTTTGGCATTATCAATGTATCGTAACCTACTCTAGGTTTCTGATTCTGCCACAGGAACCAAATCATTCAGGTTTTGGATTCTTTCAAGAGTGTCTCCATTGCCACGACAGTCAACATTTGAAACATGTACAGAACCCTTGGCAGCAGGTTCATTTTTAGGGCGTTGAGCCTCCCCATCCATGAGATCTGTCCCTTGGCCCATCCCACCATTTCATTAAACAGGGAGGTAATTGACTGCACCCTGGTCTTCTCCTGGCTTAACTATGGTGACTCCCAAATATCGTATGCTGTCCTGCTGGACTTCTAACAGCAGAGGCTGCAGTGCATCACGTCTCTTTGGTCATCCCCTGCACGGGAAACACAACTGACTTATCTTTGTTCACCTTAAAGCCTGAGAAAAATTAATATTCCTCAAGTGTTTCTAGGGTTCCCAGGGATGACCTCAGGGGGTTCACAAAGATGTAGTCTGCATATAACACAACCTTGAATTCCCTGTCACTGACCCTGATTCCCTCCACCTGTGGGGCTCTTCTAAGCCATATCACCAACACCTCCATTGTAAGGACAAACAGAAGTGTCAAGAGAGGACAGCCCAGCCTCGTGTCCCTCATCAAATGTATGGGCCTCGACAATCTCCCATTGACTGTCACATAAGCCACTGGGGAGTCATATAGTGCCCGTATCCCCTTAAGGAATCGGTCACCCAACCCTTACTTCTGCAAAACACCATAAAGAAAGTCCTAGTCCACCCAATCAAAAGCTTTGTTAGCATCCAAGTACTGGGTTGCCCTCTTTTTTTGCTGCAGCCTCCATCATAGTGTTTTATGTACCTTGTTGGCCCTCTGTCGTCCCTGGATAAACCCCACCTGGTCAGAATGGACCAGCCTCGACATGAGCCACTCCATTCTCGTGGCCAGGACCCTGGTGAAAATCTTAGCATCAACATTTAAGAGGCAGATCGGACGGTATGATTTACATGTCTTTGGTCCCTTCCCGCCTTAGGTAGAACTCCCGAAAGAAGGGGGTGCCTTCCCCGAGGCCAGGATGTTACTTAACAATATAACCATGTGCTGGGCCAAGCCACCTACAATGATAGGCAGAATCCTGCTGTGTTACCATTGTTGCCAAAGGCCTTCCCTGCCTTAAGTGCGCTAATGGCTCTCAATACCTCTTCATGTGTGATTGTTTTTTCCAGTTCTGCTGGGTACTCACAATATATTTAGAATTAGGCCTCGCCACAGATCTGGTCAGGTTTTAGACTGGACTCTGGTCTGGTCTTGGCACTTCACAGTGATCTGGGTCAGCTCTCTGGTTCTGCTAACAGCGGTCTGGGTCAGCTCTGCTCTGCTGGTCTAGCCTCTCTGGATTCTGGAGATTGATGGATTTGAAGTCTGGATCTCTGGATGTTGTATGGTCCGGCAGCATGCTTCGCAGCAAATGGAATTGAATGTCCCTATCTGTCCTGACTGTCTGCTTTTATGTGTTTTGAAAATGGGTGTGTGTGCAGCATCACTAGCCACTACCCCTCGCACTTGTCATTGGCCACTTCCTCCTCTTCCCCTTGATTGGGGGAATGAAATGAAGTGTCATCATGATGAGGTCTGTTTATGGTACAGAGAACCCACCCCTGTCAAATTACACACAATCTATATTTTGACCCAAAAGACATATTTGCACAGGTACACATTTGTTTAAAATTACATGCACCCATCACATATCACAGGAGGTATACCCTGTCCAAATCAGCTCTTCCTGAGAGCTTGCATTGAGAAATGGCAACATATTTCACTTTTTGGTCAGGTTACCAATATCAGATTCTTACTCAAATTTACCCAAATGTGTGCAAGGCATGCAGGCATTGATTGATGAAGTATCAGACTTTTAACATGCATACATTTTAAGTAATACCCTCTTAACTGCTAGCTTGCCCCCAGATCATGCCACCGGTTCTAAAAACCTCTTAAAATGTGGGCAGAAAAATCACAAGAATTATGGTATCATTTAAATAATTATGACAAGTCCGTACTATGAGTTATTCATCTTTTTCTAAAACCATATTCTGGCTACAGGGGTGTGGTTTCCCCCCAGCACAAGGTTGAATTTCTGGTTTTTCCAGTTCTGCCAAGCCAGCTTGCTCTCACAGGCAGTGCTCCTCCCCTTTCCTTCCAGGAGGAAGCCACTTTTTACGGCCCCCATAATAAAACATTTGCCTGAGTCAGGACAGGGCTTTGTTCAATTTCCTGCAGAGCCCAGGTAATTCAATCAGGGAAGTGTCATATCCCTTTTGGTGGGAGCAGCAAAAGGGCAGCTAGGCCTGGGAACACAGCTGTTGTGCAAGTCTCATCTCCTGTCGGGGGTAGCTGGTGGGCAGAATTCAGTTCCTTAAGCCAGGCCCAGCTAATGTCACTTTTAGTTACCCAGTTTTCTGCATTCAAATAAAATTAACCATTTTTACATATGCAGCTAGAATGATGATTCTAAGTTTAAAACTATGACATTTAAACAATTGCAACCTATGTGACACTCAAAAGCAGGTCACTCATTTCTTTTAAACATTTAGATTTTTAGTGTCTTTCAGTCCAAATTTACTTAAACTGCTGAAATCCACAGCTCAGCCAGTCTTGTATAAACCTTCAAGTCACTTCAGAATATAACTTTACATTGGATCCACCTCTCAGTAAGTCTTTCTTTGGCTTGCTTTGGGTTCATTTATTCAGTTTTACACAAAAAAAAAAGTCTGGTGTTGTTTTAAAACGCCGGCTTTCTGATAGTGGTGAGTACTGGTAATGCACCCATTTTTGGGATTTAAGAAAATGAATTCCACACAATTCTAGGTTGCTTTTGGCAATCAGCATTGCCATTCCCAATGGTTTCAGGCTACTGTGTGGGTAGTCCAATGGTGGTTTTAGGCATTGCCCTTCTGTGCCCATAACATCGGCAAAATGGGTGGCGGCCTATTCTTCATGCACTTCCCTGGGCATTTTCTGGGAATCTCTGGCCATCATGATGTTTTCCATGTCAGTACTGCACAGTTTTGAGGTAGGGCTTGGATGCGTGGATAAAAACATCCCAAAATTGCGAGGCACAAATTCGATTCTAACATCGTTCTTTTGCTATTTCCAGAAACGCTTTGGTTCCCTAGCAACAGGTGACACATGATGCATCACATGACCAGGAGTCAACCATCATTGACATAGCAACCGGCTCACTCTGCCGATGCGTTCACGGTGCCCAACGGCGTTCGCCATTGTGCTCTTCACTTCAAGGTTCTTTCCAGTAAGCCCAAGCTACATACAGTTACGATCTGAGCTTTCTCTAAAATCATTTTACAAGACACAGCACAGGCTAACTTTAATGTGGTTACGAGCAGTTCTTGGACTCATCCAACCCCCATTTCTTCTCTATTTATATCTCTTAGATTACAGCGATATTTAGAAGAGAAAACTTGCATATTAATGGCGTCTGCTACTCATTGAACGTGTTACAGGTAACCTAAATGGAAGACACTTGTTGAGCAACAATAGATTACTTCAGGCACTTGTACACAATATGCTCCTTTATGAAAGATATTTAAACTCTTTAAAGCAATCACATATCTATGTGCCTATTTCAGTGCAGTTAACTAGCAACAGTCACTTTATCAGCCAGTACCAAAAGTCCAAAAATCCAGTAGGTGCCGAAGCACCTTACTCCAACATTACGCTCCAAACACCAGCAATACGATACCTTTAAAGTTACCAAATTAAAGGTAATTATTGTTTCTTTTACCCTTGCACATAACCAAATATTGCTGTGCTCTGAGTGACTAACTCACTTACCGCAGTAGATGAGAATAACCCAATAACCCAATCCAATCCTTAAGATTTTTATGACTCGGTAGGAGTTAAAATTGACAAAGTAGTATTTAAAGTATACACCATTGTGTAGTTTAATAGGCCAGCATCTTTTTCTATGATGTGTACATACAGGTTAAGTACTTAGATTCTCAAGTCCACACCTATTTGATGCTGTTGCTTTTTGTTTTGTCTTCTCTCCCCGCTCTTGTGTTTTTTCTCCTTTCCTTCTTCCGTTACAGGAGCTGTTAAAAAGCCACTCATATGCAATTCTTACAGTGCAATTGTTGATTGTTTATAGTTTGTTTTTACGCCCTAAGGACGACCTTTTTAGGTTGAAACACGTGTTGGCGTGCTGTTGTTTATTCACAAATTATATGAAGTATGAATTTAATACTGTTGTATATGGATGTGATCAGAACTACTCTTATGTCTCATGATAGATTTATACATGATACCAAAACCTTCAAATGTGTATGTTACCATATATATATGTTTGAAAACCAAACAGGAGTATATTTATTTGTGTTGCCTTAAGATTCCTTTTTACTTTTTCCCAATTACTGAATTAAACCAATATAAATCACCAGCACAGTGAAATAATGTCTCACAGAAGTTTGTTTGAGCGCAGTCTGTGAGGTCAGTATCTCTAAGTCTACCTATTCTTTGAGGTGCCTTCCGTTATCAGAAGGCCTCTCCTTGTAGTTTTTGCTGCCTCCCAGACCATACACAGGTCCACCTCTCCAGTGTCGTTCAACCTGAAGTACTCCTCTATAGCTTCTCTCCTTTCCTTGGCAATGGCAAGGTCCTTAAGTAGGATATCATTGCAGCGCCATAGTGATTCTCTAGGTCTGAGGCCTGTCAACACAACACCCATGTCGACCATGTCATGGTCCGACCAGCTAACAGAATAATTTTGCTGGTCGTTATTCTCTGGACATGCTGGTGGTAAACAAACCAGTAACCTATCCTCATTCGGGACTCATGGACCGGGGAAAAGAATGTGAAACCTCTTCTATCCCGGGTGGCATTCCCTCCAAACATCAATTAAACCCTGATCAATCATGTAACCGAGGAGGCCCCCCTCCACTTGTATACCACCAACTCCAGGTTTACCCAGCCCCCCACTGTGATCCATGAGCCGAACTGCCCATATGTTAAAGTCCCCTCCAAGCAGGAGGAGACCCATCGTTTGTGTAAGTATTTCTCCCATGACTCCAGATAGGCACTGGGACTAGCCAATGTCCGGGCAGTACACTGTGGTGATAGTCACCTGAATTCCCTCCATGGTCCCCGATACACCAAGACCCTCCCTCCTCCAAACGTGTGGCCCACCTATACAAATCCTCCACTTAATGAGGATACCCAATCCACCCTTCTTGGTAAGCCCCGATGCCCAAAATATTTGCACAACTCGAGATCCTGTGATGCGCCTCTACTCCCACCGAATTAGCCTCGTCTCCTGGACCATCAAACATCAAGACCCATATTTCGGAATTCCCTGCCCTGCAAACATCGCTTAGTGGGGGAATTCAGGCCCTTGACATTAAAGGTCCCCATCTTTAGTGGATTGGCTCGGACCCCTATGTCAAATTGCTCCATTGTGAGTCTTAATTAAGTGTCCTGACCACTCTGTTCTCCTTGATATCCTGTAATCCATCTGTTCCTGGCTAAACCCCTGGAATTTTTACTCGGGATGCCTTTGCAGGAGTTGTTATTTGATGACAGTGTTTTTATTTGATGACGCTTCTTATTGTGTTTACATTTGCACCTATTGTCCCTTCCATAGATATTATCAGCAGATGTATCCACCTGATGTATACTAGAATGCAGGCCCGATGTTACACAGTTCCCAGACACATTGTAAACCAGAGCAATAGTTTCTGGAAGTGACTCATCATTAACACTAGCAATACGGTGCGCTCTAGGATAAGCCGGAGTAGAGTTTTCACTCACACTTGAGTTCTCCATATCTTGGTCTTTTAAATGACAGCTATTAGCTACAATAATAGCCACTATACAGGCTCAAATTTGTTTCAAATCAAGCTGGTCTCTAACCAGCGTAGAGCACATGCCAAATATTGCATTGACTGTTGCTGAAATTGCAGAAAGATTTCCAGAAGGGATATCAGTTCCACTCGAGAATCTGCAGGAACCAAGAGTTGACACCAGGACCAAGTAAGACCATTGTGTTTTGGAAGCAAGGGGATGTTATGCTGGAGGTTGTCCAGACTTTGAGGTATTTGGATTTGGTTCTGGTAAATGTGTCTCAAGAAGCCACGCTATATGCTAAGCTCTATGAGAAAGATGTGCACATTCGGGTATCACTACATATTATCCATCCCTCCATCCCCCTGCGCTTCCTCCCGTTTCCGCTCCTTCCAACTCCTTGCACCTCTGCACTGGAACTAGCTCCCTCTCACAATCCACTCTACCATGACCTTCACCTCATTTCGCACTTCCCTTAAATCCCTCCTCCTCCATTCTCGATCTTGAAAACTCGCCCTCTGCCCTCTCTACTCCCCCCCTTTCCCTTCATCTGATTCCTCTCTCCCCTCTCCTACTCCTCTCTCTATCCCTTCCATTTCCCTCGTACAATCCATCTCCTACCCCCCCACACCTATTCCCACTCCCCTCCCCTCTTCAGTTAATTGCTCTTTGCACTGTTTTGTTGAATGATTGAAGAAGTACATTTTTGCTCCCAATGTTATTTGTTGTTGTTATTTTGTATTATGTTGTTCCATTGTACAGCGCCTTCGTGTAAAGCGCTCTATAAATCAATCAATCAATATTATCCCCACCAAATATATCGCCGTATTTATGGTCGTCTGGAATGGCCATAGACAATATTTTTGGGGGGGATCATTTTTGGGGCTTTTGGGAGCAGGGGTTCAGGGGGTGACCGCTGCTCGTTTAGATATAATGCAGGGGTTGCGAGGGTGTCCCCCACAGGTTACATGCCTTAATATCGCCGCACAAATATGGCGATATTTTTATATGGCGATATAATTGCGTGGATATTAACACATGGAACCAAATTTTGGATCCAAATGCAACTCATTGCCCAACACTGTTGTAGTTTCACCTTGGCTCCCCTTCTCTAATTCTATAAACTAAACGTAATCTCTGCTGTCTGTCTGAACATTTTGATTTCACTAAATTGCAGTGGAAAATCTGCCATAAGGTGTAACAAATCACTCATTGTCCTCCTGCTGTGATAATAAGGTTTGAATTTGGATTGCTTTCTATGCACACTATGGTTATTAGGAAAGCAATTAATATCTATGGGGGCCGGAAACAGCCTATATTGCACTCTACTTTCGCAGCTTGGAAAATATCGTACTCTGTCTGCATCGTGAACTTTAAAGACAAATGTCTCAAGGTTTTGACAGGGTTAAAAATGAGCAACCAGGATCTATTAACGAAACTAGAGGGTGGCAGGGTGGGGTTAAAAAGAATTGAAATTATCAAGATTGGATAAAACATTTGACATCAGGGCTTCCTATAGGTTGTATTACGATCTAGGGTTAGAAAATTAGAGACCTGCCACCATTCCTTCTTATATTAACACATGTGCAGATGGTCATTATTTAATAACTTTGCTGAGATTTAGGCTCAGTTTGTTAAACACACTGGACATGTTATTTCAGAGGAAACATAGTGCTGACATTAACTGTAGTTTCTGCTATTCAGACATAGAATCTTTGAAGCACATTTGTATTCAATGCTCGGTTGCGAGATCTACTAGGCAGCTAATGTTTTCAAAATTCGTATATGATTGTGGTTTAAAGGTTGTCTTAGTAAGTATTACTTTTGGTATATCATTTTCATTGGGAATAACACAAAACTTTTGATTGTGACAGTGAACTTTTTAGCTAAGTTGAAATTAATTGATTCATTTTAGAATTAATTGATATTTGTAATAAACTTATTGTGGCCTGAAGTACTATTTAATGTGGTTGTTTAATTCTTTATACATATTTTATAACTATGGGCCTCATTACACGGTAGGCGGTTATGGTTAACGGCCACCGTTAATGGTAACGGTGACCGTTAACCATTACCGCCTTACTACGAGGTCCCTTAGCGGGTTGGTGCTTTAACGCCTGCTTTTTGCAGGCGTTAAAAACCAACCCGCTAAGGGACCTCGGAGCTAATTACGGCACCGCAAAATTGCTGTGCCGTAATTAGCGCCTTCCCCATTCCCATAGAGCCCTATGGGGCAGAAATGGGAATGGGGAAGGGCAATGGCGGAAGGGGGATTTACCGCCCCACCAACCTTGGGGTGGGGCGGTAAGTCCCCTTTCCGCCAAGGCGGTGACGGTATTTTACCAGCATGAGCCATGGCGCTAATAGCGCCATGGCTCACCGCCTTCCGTGTAATGAGGCCCTATGTGTTTATACTAATATTTTTGTATAAGGTTTTAATAAACCAATAAAACCAAATAAAAATAATGACAAGGATCCCTAATTATGCATGATAGTGATTGTTTATCCTTGCAGTATATTGTGTTCAGGGGTAAAGAGGCCATTGTTTATCTATGCAAATTACTGTCTGGCACTAGATTGTATTTACTGGCATAAACCGCAAATGGCATTATAGTATACAGCAGTAACCTACGAAGACCCATGAACCATGTCACTATTGCAGATATCATTAAAGCAAAGATCAGCATTGTCAGTCGCTTTAGATATTTTGGCTTTTATTAGGCAAAGTCATTAAAGGTAAAGTGGTAGCTGTAGAAACATGCATTATGAGTAATAATTCAACCTCATACTAACTAATTATGTGATGCACCTCACATGGTATTCTGGGATCCACAGGGAGTACACGGGTTATGATTACCAGTTACAATTCAACATTGAAATTCCTCCTATTTTTACCTCCCCCCAAAAGGTGGTTGTAAACATTGTTTTCACCCCTCAAAACGTGAAATTGTCGTTTTCCTCTAACTCAAGGGATCCACTAATGCATCCCTGACTTAAGCGCAAAAGATACCAGAGATCATCTAAAGACAGTCATAATGCGGGGATCTCAAAAGGCTACATAATTTATTTATGTATTTATTTATTTATTAATGTGTTATAGCTTAACATAAGCTTTTCACATTTCATAAATCAATACAAATTATAAAAAATAAGTAATATTACAACTTGATTGAAAGTATAAAAAACATTAAAATACGAATTCCAAAAGAACAAAAATGAGAAGTAAAAAGGAACATTTTGGGTATACTAGAAATGAAGAAAATTAAAATCTACATAATGTATAAACAATACGCAGGCATTGATCTTTGTTTACCTATGGTCAATTACTTTTCATAACAATTTCACATTCTAAAAGCTCTAAAAGACGGATTGCTAGTGTAGACACTTATCAATTCATAGATAATGCTTTATCGCTCCGATACTCATTCTTGCACATGAGATTTTCTTTTTTTGTTGTTGATTTTTTTCCTTTTTCCACCGGAGCACTAAAGCACCTATATAGTTATACCTAGTAGGCTTTCTACAATCAACCATACGTCATACATTGTAATATGAAGTTTCATGCCAATTGCGTTAGCCACCCTTAGCCGGACGTCATTGCTACTTATATGATCCACCCTATAGACAAAACCACCATAGCATGTTGAGTAGGTTTTAGGCATGGCAGGACACCTGGTTAGAACATATTTACCAGATTCAGTCTCAGATGTATTCATACAGAGCAGGCAGGAGCGTTCTGATATAGCAAGATTGTTCATAATCGCAGTGGTAGCCAATACCGGCAGCTGGTCAATCCTCATTAAGAGGATGAATAGTCTCAGACGAGGTGAAGGGTACAGAGACAAGTATGGCAGTGGTTTCTTAAAGGTATATCCCATGTATGGGACAAATGTATAGTGTTTCAGATCTTCCAGATGTGCAAAATTATCAATCCAGTCACATAATTCAGACTTCTTAGCCAGTGCCCGCAGTGAAATGGCTGTGTCCCCACACAACATATTGGTTCAGCCAATCTTGTCCAGGTAGCTATCCATGTGTTTTTTCATAAATGGAAATGTGGAAGACTTGTTAATTTCGCTGTGCATAGCAGTAAGCAAGGGGTTGCCTGCATTCAACGTTATTTTTAAATACAATTCTGCCCTCTTTCTGAGTACCTGTGATTTCCATGAGATGAGACCCAGTTACAGTCTAAGAATGGGCATGGGTATAAATGTTGGGAGACCAAGTATCTTGTTCCAATATTTCCCCTTAAGTCTCTGCAACCACCCCAGGTCCATTAACTGTAAGGCTTCTAGGCCATAGGTAATCATGGGTGCTAATACCTGCAGATATAGTTGGTGTGCAGCCCAGATAGTGTACCCGCAGTGTGAGGCAGAAAAGTGATATATCAAGTCAGTAATTTGGGCCGCTCGAGTGATCCGAGCTTGTTTACACATTGTATATTGTCCCTTGGGCTCTATCTCTATGCCCAGGTATCTATAGTCGGGTGTGTATTGGATTGCAGACTCATTTTGATTCTCACTCGTGCTACCTTCTTGCTGGTGAAAGCCACCATCTGGGTTTCACCAGCTACATAATCAGGCTACATAATGCACTGAACAGCCATCACTGTCCCTTCTGTGCACTATTTATCATAGGGCATTAGCAGTGTGAACCGCTCTCCCATGTGCATATCCAACAAACAAACAGGGATCAAAAGGCATTATATATATTATCACAAAAACTTGCAATGAGGAATTACAGAAATACTGCATGTGAATGTCTGTTGTGGAGATAAATTCGGCATCCGGTAGAACACTAATATTTCCACAGGTGGTAATGGTAACTATGGCATTGAGGTGAGGCATTGGTCTATGCCCCTTTTGACTTTGTAAATTAGAACTAAAGATGCTTTGCTAATATTATTAGGAGAGTTTAATTTCATTTTCAGACTTACTTTCGTATTTTCACAATCCCCCATAGTGGACAATGTCACTGGACCCTGGCAGTTCTGTGATCATGTTGAACATATTGGATTTATGGCCTTCAAATGAGCTTTAAATTACACAGTATGGACCCAACCTTCTAAATTGCTCCTGGCAGACAATCTCTCAAACCCTACTTAGAGTGGTTCAAAATGCTCGCTAAATTTTACTTCAAGGGTTATAGGGCCACTGTGGTTGCCAGTCGTCCCATGATTGAAATTAACATTAACTCTTTATTAATTTTGAAAATCGAAAAAGTCACAGAAGCAACGTATGAACTGCATATTATATTTATAAGCATATGGAATTACTGGAATTGCCTTGCATGTTCAAAGGGAACGTGTGTTTGTGTGTGTATGTCCATTCAGCATGGCTATTGTTAATTGAGTGACAGTAATTAATAGCCTAAAATGTGTCACTGCCAGGGTGTCATTTGGGGATCGCCAGGGGTCACAGCTCCGACCCCTGATGTCTCCCTTGCTAACCGTGTGGTCTCCAATGCAATCCCTAAAAAAAAAAAATATACAAATGTAAGCTCGTGGGCTGTGGTCAGCAGCACCGTGTGGCTCTTTGTTTCTGGAGGAGTAGGCTTTCTTGCTCAGGCTTCTTAAAAAATAAAAATTAAAAAAAAACACAGACGGTTCCACAAGTTTAGCACTTTGAGCAGTGATCTAAAATAAGAAAGAATAGTAATAACACATCATTTGTTTTTCTGGAATTCTATACAATAATTGCTAGACTTATTCAGGCACACTTAACGGAGTGAGTCACTGATTTAGTCTGTTCAGCATTTCATCCTTCTGAGGTCGATAAATGAATACCAACACAGGTTGGTTGATATTGTATGCATATTAATTATATTTAAAGTGCTTAAGCATGAGTGCTAAATAACATATCATGGTCATTTGGCCTTGGACATCAGCTGCATTCACAGTAATTTGGTATTATGGGCCTATACACACTTATATTAACGATACATATGGTGATCCATTCTTTTATGAAATGGATATCACACTATAGTGATATTTTAACCATATTTTTCGTAGTGTATTTAGGAACAATGCTATGCGATGCCACTTGCTGTTTTGTCAATGGGTGAAAGGTTGTGTTCCATCACATCCGGTGATGTCCCTTCAGGGTGGGGTCAAATGACATCACTTCCTGTGATGTCATCGAAGGTCAAGGGTCGTGTGATGTCACTCCTGCTACACCTGGTATTTTGGTGACATGATGTCACTGGACTCAATGCACATCTATTCTGCATACTGCTCCTTAAAAATCCAGACCTAAATAAAAGAGATTAACTGCATTTATACGCAAATAATCGAGCTGTACAAATATGCACAAGTGTAGGCATTTTTAAATAAACCCTCATTCACTTAGTAGCTTGGACAATTTTGCAGAGATTTTAAATGGGGTGCCGTTAAAAACGCACTACGTAAAATAATCCCTCAGCAAGCGAACAACACTGTATTAGAGCCATACTAAAATGTATGCAATGTTGGTTGAAATATGCTGTCTTGGATGCCCCTTGTAAACGGAGCCTGTGCTATGCTGGATGTCTCTTTAAATGTGTCATGTCCTATGTTGGATGTCTCTTTAAATTGTGTCCTGATATTATGGAGTTAAACAGTTGGTTTCAGGCATGCCATGCACTTCGCACACTGATGAGGTGAACAAATGGTATAGGAAGATATGTAATTAAACACGGCATCAATCGAAGGAACATTAATTAAGCCTTTTGGATGGTAAGGGGATTACCGTGCATCCTGCAGAGGCCTGCGAGCACTCTTGAGATTGTAGGAGCTCAAGCAATACACTACTAAATATCTCTTCAAAATGGCTCCTTGCAATGAATATTTAAATCGGTGCAGCCAACATAGTTTCGGAATCATATCGTCTAACAAGATATTATCAGGGACGTCAATTCAACACAATGCTACTCAATGACATCCATATCCTTCAACCTGATGTCACAGAAAGTGGCATCACAAAAAAAAACGAAAATAGGTATAAAGAAAGAGATGCTAAAACGTACAACCGCTATATTATTTATAATGATAATGATGTGTTATTTATATAGCGCCTTAAACCAAAGCGCTTTACAGAGCACATATTTACATACAATATCACCCAACCGAAATTGGTACTCATGTATCGACCTCGGAAGGATGAAAGGCTGAGTTGGTCTTGCTGGGTTTCGAATCTGCGACCTGCAGATCACGCTCAGATTGCATCAGCGAGCGCTCAACCCGCTGAGCTGTCTTTATATCAAACATGGTGCATTCATATTCCTTGGAAGAAAATGCACTTTTCTACAACTGACACGGACACCACCCGCCACTCACATTGTCCTGTAATAACCTATCTTCCATAATGTTCCACTGCTAATGTGTTTTGTTCTGGTTATTTTCTATTTATGGCCTGCTAAATAATGTTGAATGCAGGATGAGAATATAGGTGTAGCAATCACACATCCACATCGGGAGTTGTAGGGTAAACCGCCAAACAACCAAGCAAGAAAAAATTATCATCTAAGGAAATAATCTTGGTGCACCTCTTTGCATGGAAAAAAATATGTATTTTGTATACTAAAAGGAAAAGGGTGAAAGAGGGTGTCGTAGAACCCAACTGCTATGGAGCTCGCTCTCTCGGTTAGCTCAATGAATGGACGTAGTTAAATAGCAAATAATCATCACTTATGATGCAAACAGTGTACAATGTTATCCCACCATGCTCATTGTCTACCACCTATAGCGATACAACCTACTAGTCTCCGATAGTCCTTTCACCGATTTGCCACATATTCCTCTACCCCTGCTCTCTAACATGTGGCGTTCTGCTCTGTCACCTTGCTTCCGCGCTATTTATTTTTGTGGGTTATGTAATATGTTCCCCTCCCCATGGGCCTAGTCGCATGGCGTTCACCTGGTCATTAACATGAGCTCAGCGGATACTTTTAAGATCAAATTGGCCCTTTGGGATAAATAAGTACTTCTCTTGATCAAAGACATATGGGTGCCCCAATCACACCTCTCTGTCACAGTACTAAATGTGTTGGCCTCACCTCTCACTCCTCGTAGTATAAATCACTGATGTTTCAGTCCTTGCTCCCTCCTTATTGGCTTTCCCTCCTGGCAGTTCCTGCTGGACTTCTTGGAGACCACACTGATCAACCACATTCTGAACGATTTACGGATCTTCTTTGTGGGCATCTGGTAGTTCAAAAGGGACAGTCATTTTTCTGGGGTGCACTAGTGTCCTAAATCGAGAAGGGACCTTTGGCAGCTCGAAAACTTCCTTTCAGGTTTTGCAGGCCTGCAACACAGTGATAATTGTATTTTATCTGTCCAACCTGTCGGCCTCTAAGTTAGGTTTCACTGCTGGGATTCAGACCTCATTCCCATGTCATGCTGCTAATTCCACCTTGGCAAGCGGCAAACTAGGCCTTGCTTTAAATTTGGTTGCACCTCAGTATTTCTCGTGGTGGGGACCATGGTCTATGTTTGCATTTGTATACACATTTCACTTATTATACTTCGATATTGCTCATACCCTATACCGGGGCCCACCTACATTCCTATGACTTCTGCAAAACAATACATTTCTTATTCCCACGTTGCCTGACCCACCCCCCTGCAGTCACACACATTAATGTCCTTATGCACTATAATATTTTCCTCAATCTAAATTGTTTCAGTGGGCATGGGACCTGAACTTGCATCCCAACATTCCCCACTTTAGTTAATCCTCCATTAACTATCCCCTCTGCTTCCCTTGCTCTATAACAATAATCCTTGGGTACCCACACTCTGCATACATGATGTAAACTCCCCCCTTCCTGAGCATAATTCTCTGGGGTACATGTGACATAGATGTAACCCCCGTCACCAGCTAGATTGACCCAGTGCTCTATGTAATTTTCTCGATCCGGTTGCAGTGAAGTCAAGGTGAAATGAAGGTCCAAGGGGGATCTATACACCGTTCTACCCACACTATGCTTTGCTTTATTGAATCATCTATTTGAGCATGTCCATTCTTAGGATGAGCTGTACCTGCCCCTTCTGAGACCACCATCATGGCACTGTTCGGGAGTATCTTTACGCAGCACTGGAGTATCATTTGGCATATGCAGAACATCACCAGCAAGAGCACAACAATAGGGACCAATATCTTCACCACTGTTCCGAGTGTATCGTTTACCAACAGAATCATTTCCCACCTCACAATCTGGAGCCAATTGGCGCTGTCTGCAGCCTGGATCCCTGGTAGCAGGAGGGAGGAGAAGAACACCTCCTAAACATTGTATTTGTCTGGAACTTCTTCCAGAAATTTGGAGGAATCTTCGGATAAGTAATTGGATCTCTTCTGCCATCTTCTCAGTGAGCCCTTCTTTATCCACACTTGTGGGGTTTGGGATGGTGACTGCTTTAATTGTGCTGTGACAGACCTGGGTGAGACAGTAAGGTGGGCCTCAGGAACCACGAGGATGGGTGAATGCAAGGTCGTTATCAAAGACGTGCCTCTCCATGATGGTGGTAGTTGCATGTGTGCCAGCTGACCGCACACCTACAAGACATCCATAAGGGCTGCTGTGCCCTTGCTGAAATCAGGGATGAACAATGTCTTATTCCACTTGCTGTTGGTTCCCACCCGAACAGTTCCATGCCCTCAAAAGCAGAATTCATATTCATCCACCACTTGCACTTTCACTGGAACTTATTTGGCTTTGATCCATATTAACTTTGAAACATACATGGACCATATAGGAAGAATGTTCTTGTTGATGGTTCATATCACTTATTTATTGAACCCCACCAACCGTCATGTTGTACAGCTCACTACTGCCTACTTCCATCTGTTCAACCCAAAAAATAGTTCACTTTTAGCAGTGGGCGCACTTTGCACCCTGGGTCTTTTCCATTTTTTGCACATTTTTCTCTGTTTTTATCCATCAGAGCCCCTGGAACTTGCTTGAACCAGACAAAGTGCCAACTGAACCAAACACTGGGCTCTCAGAGCTGGCATTTCCTATGGTGTTAGCATTTGGGTGCCCATGATGCATGGGGGATATGAGAGCAGACATAGCAGCTCCTATTGGACCTCTGTTTCCTTACTGAGCTCCTGTGACTATACCATAGATTACAACATAGATTACTGAACACTGGATTGTGCACATCAGCCATTGTTTCAAGCAGAACACCTTTATACTTGCAGTGCTCTGTTTCCTACTCAAGCCCTCTTCCCACTCGAGGCTTCCATTGCCATGTGACTGTATCCACTACCCATGTTTGGTCCACATGCAACACATTTCTTGCACAAACCTCATTATGAACAATGCCATACAGAAAAATTGTACATATCATTTTTTATACACCATCTTTTACTGCACCCCACTGTTATATATCCCAACCATATAACATGGTTAAGGAAGTATATACACCAACCCAAAAGGAAACCAACAGATAAACATAACAGTACTATAATTATGCAACGCTTGTGATGAGACATCCGCATGGAGCAAGACGAACTGGTTAAAAGTACAATATTCATATAAGTACTCATGTAATTCTTCATATTTCTTAATGCAGCAACGATAGCTTGATGACAATGGATAAACATTACAGTAAAAGTAATGCATATTCTTTAATAACTTGACAGTTGCTCCGAAGGAGCTGAGGTACATATATACTAAAATCATAGAATTAGAGGTAGATAATAAAATAGTAAAGTCAGTGCGAAGACCAAAAGACAATGGCCCTCATTACGACCCTGGCGGAGCGGTAAGTCCCCAATCCCCATTTACCCTTTCCCATTCCCATTTTTGCCCCATAGGGTATAATGGGAGTGGGGAAGGCGTTAATTACGCCACCGTAAATTACGGTGGCGTAATTAACAAGAGGTCCCGCAGCGCCATGGATTTTTCCGCCCGGAAAATCCGGCCGTAAAAATCACCATGGCGCTACGGAAAGTCGTGATCTGGCGGAGAGGTACGCCATGCATTACGCTGGCGTAAACCCCTCTCCGCCAGGGTCGTAATGAGGGCCAATTACTTTATGGCAAAGTCAGAGAACTGTTGAAGGAGGTGCTTTATGGGGATATTATCTGCGGCCATATTTTCGTATAAAAACGACATCGCCTGGCAGCAGTTGAAGTGGTGGTGAGCTTGCAGCTTCTGGTGCAGTGCTGTTTTCTGCCTCTGTTCTTATTGGCATAGTCTGTCGAGACAAAAACGTAATTGTTTTTGTTAACTGACACAAATATGTTAAATTCATCATCTAGAATGAACACAGCCCTGTGAGCATCGGAAGCCCTGCACGTAGGCAAAAGTGGCATGTGCATTCAATGCCCTGTCACTATTTCATGAGGGTTGAGGTGATGGTCCTTGCAGGGCTGTGTCCGCAAACTGAATAAGGCCAAGGGCAAACAGTGGACCCAATTATTTTTTAAGGTAAGGCATCATTTAGATAATTTGGCAATTGGGAGGCTGTTTATTCACTCAGCATGACCATTAGTTTAAGGATGATAGATGGAGCAAATTGCAAGTCTGATTCTTAGTAGAGCTGTTATCTCTTTAAATAAAGTATTAAAGAAGTCAGTTTCATTGTCAGCTTTAAGCACCTCGCACACTCCCCAGTGGGGAAACATGCAATTCTCGGACCAGTCCCCTGGTGCATGTTAATGTGCCTCTCAGCGTCCGCAATGTTTGCCCAGTATTGTATGTCTGAAAATGGCACAGTTAGAATTAAACATGTTTAGCAAATCTTGGACTTTAGGTGTGAACCAATCCTCCTGTATGTCGACAGTGATTTGCTGCTTCCATAAATGTAAGGGGTAGTGCAGCTGCTGAAACACATCCATTACCAACTCCTGAGGCACTACCCTCTTACCCGTGAGAACCTGCCTCCATATTATATCAGTGGTTAATTGCTAACACCCCCTTTTCTGTCATAACAACTTTTCATCCTGAGGTACTAGCCCCTGGAACTCGATAATTTGGGTAACCTTTTCCACTTCATAGGGAACCTATAATTGAAGCTGCATGCTAGCTATTGGTGGATACTCTGCGGAATCTAGTGCTGGAAGATAGGCAGCTAACTTGGCTGCCTGGTCTGCTGCCTTGTTACCGAAAGAGATTGGGTCTGTATTATTGATACAGGCATCACACTTGATGACAACAACAAGTGCAGGCCACAAGAGAGCATGTATTAGCCTTTCTAACAGAGCAGCATGTTACACCGGGGACCCATCTGCTCTTCAGAACCCCCTCCTCTGCCATTGTGACAGCCCAGAATGAATGGTGGTGGTCACGTATGCTGAATTAGAGTAAATGGTTACTCAACACCTTTGGGATGGTTCTAGCGCTTCAATTAGATCAATACGCTCTGCATCCTTGGAAGAGCAGTGCATGGGTAATCTTTTCTTCAGACGTACTTCATACTCTCTGTCCACTAGACAGATCACTGCTGCACCTATGTGCCTCTTACAGATCTTACAGATCTCCAAGTCAATAGTTGCTGAACCATCAATGAAAAATATGTCTCGGTCCTCAAGAGCACAGTCTCTCGCTTTTGGTATGTCTTTGTCAGGGCCTTCATATGTGACGTAGTAATGCATGTCAACAGCATCAGTAATTGGTTTAGTTATGAATTTGGCTGGGCTCACCATCTTGTATCAGACAGTATGCTCTAAGTACAATGTCACTGAACATCCCATTGTAATCAAGTCCGACTTCTCAATGGAAAAGGCTGCTACAGTCAGAGCCTGTTCACAAGGAAACTGTCCCTGCATCATTGAGTCCAACATGTTATTGTAATATACTAAGGGTTTGTGGCCCATGGTACTCTTATGTACCAGAAAAGATGTCATCAGTTGTCCATCTGAGTGTGAAAACAGATATTTCTCTTGTGTATAGTCAGGTATCGCTAACCCTGGGGCAGTCGCATTCCATCCTTGAGTTCTTGGGAATTAATGGTCATCTCTTCGGTCCATGTGAGGGTACTCTTAGTCTTTTGGGCTTCCTTAAGTGCTTGCAGTAATGGTCATGTGTATGTCATGTAGTCAAATATCCAGGCCCTACAGTAATGACATAACTCCAAAACATCTGCATGTCATTAACTGTCACTGATCGGGGAATGCTAAGCACTTCTGAGGCACGCTCTGCAGTTACCTTTTTGAAATTAACTGAAATTAGTTGGCCTAAATATAATACTTTGTGATGTCAATACCGCAGCTTTGCTCTGTCCACTTTGAACCCTTTATTAGCCATTAATCTCAACAGCATGATTGAGTCCTCCCTACACTGATGCTCATTTTTGCTACACACCAGCAAATCATCTACATATTGAATGATGGCACTCAGCACAAATCGTTGCTCAAATCCTCATGCAAAACCCTATTAAAAATGCTGGAAGAATCACAGTACCCCCTTGGGAGTCTTGTGTGCTGGAATTACCCCCACCATATGTGAACGCTGCGAGGTATTGAGAGTCTGGGTGCAATGGGACAGAGAAGAAAGTGTTCTTCAAATCAATGACTAAAATGGGTTGCTATAGTGGGTATATTGCACAATATTGTTGCAGGGTTGGACACAATGGGAAACTCAGTGTGTACTAAGTTATTTAGAAGATGCAAATCCTGACTCATCCTCCAACTGGATCCCTTTGATTTCTTGACAGGGTATATAGCTGTATTGCAGGGAGAGTTTGAGATCACAAT
The DNA here is from genome assembly GCF_040938575.1 of Ambystoma mexicanum. Lineage (NCBI taxonomy): Eukaryota > Metazoa > Chordata > Amphibia > Caudata > Ambystomatidae > Ambystoma > Ambystoma mexicanum. Next base: position 725,049,639 of record NC_090931.1, read on the forward strand.
AATCCCTTAGTGCCGGAGAGCCGTGACAGTGTCATATATTCCCTCCTCAAATTCTTTGTGCAATAGGTATTGTTTAACTCTGGGCAATACCACACCTGGTTTGGGTGTAATGTGAATAGGGGCAACATTACCTAAAAGCCCCTCGTTAATGAAGTGTCTGGTACTTGTGCTAGATCACTTTAGGTAAAGGGTGGGACACAACCTTCTAACAGCATGGGGCATGAGACATGTCAGAATTGCATCATTATCTCACAGGGGACAAAAATTGCCAGTATTATTTCCCTATCATCTTATATATCTTCAAATAAATCACTGTCTGTTACGCCTCATAATGGATGTGTTTGGTCAATGCACAGGACTGTGCACCATTCTCCAACCTCTGCATCCGTCTCTATCAGGACACTCTTCTTTTTTGACACCGCCACCCCTTCTAAATCGAGCATAAGAATGGTCCCTACAACATGTTCCTGGGGCTGGGCTGTCTAAACAAGAACTTAGATGGCACTCCGCAAAACCGGTTGGCTGCATTCGGTACGGCATTCAGCAACACCGTAGCCCCATACATTCACAGGTCTGTTTGCACGAGTATGCCACTAGTTGCTGCATCATTCCCAGTTTGTGTAGGATTATCATCACCCTTACATAACAAATGCCTCGGATGGAGCACACCACCCCTTTCGCCGTGAATGAGATGGTCATGTTCAATTTACTGAGCACGTCTCTCCCGAACAGATTGATAGGAGATGCTGTTGAATTCCTGCATGTCCATTACTTCACCTGACAAAGGGAAATGCCCCTCCCTGATACATGATTTTGTGGCACCTGTGTTTACCATAAAGATGAATTATGTTGCCTATATCCACCCCAATCAATGGTTCCTCTTCTGGGTCAGCAGTGACTGATAGGGCTGGGCATGCTAAAGTTCTCTGTGGGCTGTCTTAAAAAGTGTTTATCCCTGGAAAGATTAAAGGATTTCCTCTGATCATGCTGGCCCCTTGATAGTGTGCCACTGTGCTGTGAGGCCTTGTACTACTTGTGGGCACTTGAGGGGCCTGCGGCTGCCGGGATGTACCACATAGGCTGGTGTGCAACTAGGCAGCGGTGCCTACAGCTGCAGAAACAGTGGTGGGCAAGTAGGCAGGGCCAAGGGTGGTGGTGCACCATATGGAACAGTTGGGTGTACTTGGGTATAGGACTCTGGGTATGTAGTTGGGACACCTTGCGCATATTGAGGCATTTGCTGTTTGTATGCAGCTGTATGTCTACTCCTTCACTCCTGTGACAAATTACCTATTTGTTCCCCCCAGGGGCATGTAAACCCCCCTTTTTCCCTCGGATACTCTCCCAGTGGCCATCCATGATACTGCAGCTGATACCCACCATTCCAACCGTTTCCACCTCCTTTTGTGGGGGGCTGCCTACACCGCTCCCAAGATCACCCTCTGTTCTGTCTGCCCTTCCTGGTTTGTTTGTTTTTGTTTATTTATTTGTTAATGCGCGCCAAACCCTTAGGTAGACGGGTGCAACAGTACACAAATTCTCGAAGCTTAGTTACAGGCAGGTACATGCAGGTGAGTGCAATACAATATAGTACAATACGATATAATACAGTGTATAATACAGGTTATAATACAGGATATAGCTGATCAAGGTACAGGTCAGGATCAGACTGGGCATTTACAGAGTGTGCATATTGGGTATATAAATATTAGTGCAGCATATAGTACAGTGTCAGATCTTAGCTGACCAAAGGTGCAAGTCAGGGAACTGATCTAAGCATAGTCTAGGTGGAGGGTAATGTTGGAATGTCAGAGATGGGATGAGGAGGTTATAGGTCGTTGGTGCGGAGCCAATTAATAGCATTGTGTCTAAATCTGGCATAGGGTAGTGGGCGTCTAAGGTCAATAGGAAGGGAGTTCCAGGATTGCACAGCTTTGACTGGGAAGCTGGTTCCTCTGGCCGTTGTCATCTTGAATTGAGGGGTTTCGAGCATGAATGAGTTGGCAGATCTGGTAGGTTGGGTCGTGATTCTCCTCAAGATTTTATCCGCTAGATACTAGGGAGCTAAGTTGTTTAGGCATTTGAATGTGATGGAGATAGTTTTTAAGAGGATTCTGTCTTTTATTTTTAGCCCAACAGTCTCTTTCCTGGATTTAGTGATGTGGTCTCTGGTTGCGACATTCAGCGCTGCTCTTAGGGCATTGTTTTGCAGTCGTTGTAGTTTGTCTGTGACATATTTGTTGAGGTAATCTAGTCTGGACATGATTAGAGTGTTGGCCAGGGTGATACAACTGGCCCTGTAGAGGAATGGTCTGGCAGCCTGAATTAGCTTGCAAGTGTAAGCTGTTGTGGAGGCAAGGGAGCTAACCTGCTTTTTAAGGATGAGGGAGGAGTCTAGATAGAAGAATAATGTTTTTACTACAGGCAAAACTGTGATGATATTGTTATCAATGTTGAATGATGCGTAGTTTGGGGATAGTTTGTTTAGGTTAGTGTCGGGTCCGAGGAGCAGTGTCTCATTTTTATCGTCATTCAGGCATAGGCCGTGGGTCACCATCCATGCCTGAATCAAGATGTATATCTTGTTCACCACAGCCAGGTCCGTTTCATAGTTGCCCGAAAGGTGTATGAGGATCTGGGTGTCATCTGCATAATTTGTGTGGGTGACGCCCATTGTGTCCAACTTATCAAACAGTGGCTTGGTGAAAATGTTATACATGGTGGGTGAGACGCAGGATCCTTGTGGGACTCCACATGTTATTTGGATTGGATCAGCACAGGTTGAGGTTGAGAACACTCTCATAGTTCGGTTGGCTAGAAAGGATTGGACCCATGCTATGGTTTCCCCAGTGAAATTGGCAGCAAGCCTAAGGTGGTTGCATAGAACTGCGTGATCCACCAGATCGAAGGCTGCAGATAGGTCCAGTAGAAGTAGCAATGCCATTTTTCCATTATCCTTCAGCTCCTCAATTTTAGTCTTGAGGTCTAGCAGGGCTGTTTCGGTACCATGGAGGGGACGGAAACCTGATTGCCGGGAACCTGGCAGGTGGTTGGCTTCCAGGTAGTCCTGGATTTGTAAGTAGGCCACTCTGTCAATGATTTTGAGAAGGAATGGCACAGTGGTGATGGGTCTGTAATTGGTTGGGATGGATGGATCAAGGGTTTGTTTTTTGAGAAGGGGGAGGACCCAAGATTCTTTCAGGTTGGTAGGTACTGTGTTAAATTTAAAAGATTAATTTATAAGCTTCGCTATGAAAGGGGCTAGGTCCCTGGCTGCATCCTTTATTATATGCGCAGGCAGCTATCGAGTTTGCAGTTGGACAGTTTCAGGGAGAGAATGACTTTTTCAGTGTCAATGATGGAGATAGCTTTGCAACTGAAGGGAGGGATAGTATTAGGCTTGAGAGGCAGTGGTGATTTTTGATCAGAGCGGGGCAAGGAGTCCTTTTTATTTTGTTATTTTGTGTTGGAGGGTGGTAATTTTATTGGCTAGGGCATTTTGTGTATTGGTACACCATATCTTGTCCTTAGAAATAGTGTCTGCTGGTTGTAGGGGGGATTCCATTTCCTGGAGGATGGAAAAGAGTTCCTTGGTATTGGATTTAGCTTTTTTGATTCTGTCGTTGAGTAGTTTTTTTTTGTATTAATGATTTCTTTCTTATAGTGCTTGGAAAGTTGAGTAAGTTTAGCTTTGTTGCTTTCAGTAGGTGAGTTGCACCAGATGGCTTGAAGCTTTCTTTTTTTGTTTTCTTAAGTCTTTAAGTTGGGGTGTGAACCAGGCATTCAAGTGTGCTACTTGCTTGCCTCTGCACAGTTTAGTTGGTATGATGCTCTCTAGTGCAGTGGTCATAGCTTTGCTGAAAGTATCCACTAGGGTGACTCGGTCAGTGTGCATGGCTACAACTGCACCTCAACTGACAACTTCACCAACTTCTTTTGCACTACCCTTGCTTCCTCTGTGCTGTCTCCTTTTCTTTCTCCTTTAACCACTTGCAATGGTACACAATTATCGACTGTATCTCCACCCACCCCTTTGCTTCAAACCGCATTATTTTATTAAGTGCCTCCTGACCTCTTTGGGGAGCTCTTTCTTTAACACAAAACAGAAAAATACAATTAAATGATCCCATGGTTCCCCAGTTTCTGACCTTCACATCTCTTGTATTTGTAGAATGTACTGTTCTGGGTCCTCATCATCTCGCATTGTATGTTGCATTATAGATTGAAGGTCTGGTAAATAGGGGTACATACGCTGCAGTGACACCCACACTTGGGCCCTGATATCATTGAAATGGGCAACTTCATGACTATCATCCCCTAAACGCATCCCGGGATACCCTGATTTACCCCAAATGGTGTCTGACTGATCTCCCCAAATTGCGACAAACACACTTTTTATTTCACCCACCACCAGGGTAACAGCTGTAAATGTGTAAATCCGATTTCCGATCAAAGCTGTGAGGGAAGGTAGTGTTTTTATCAAATTGTTATTATCCATGTGTGACCATGGTACATAGTCTGCCCCCCCTGGTCCTTTCTGCAACACTCGAAACTGTGCCCCCACTGTCTTTGTCATCTTAATTTTCCCCACCGGCTTTCCCTTTGCAACTGGTACATGCCCAAAGTGTTTTCTCAACCAAGGCCCCCACAAGTTCTCCAACCGCAGCAATCCTGCGGACAGGCCTCTTCCTCTCCCATTATTCCACCTTGTCCCTCACCTCCCCCTCTGCTCCTTCTCCTGCCTCATCAGCCAACCTCACAGACACATACTCCAAACTCCTTACACACAGCCTTTCCTCGCTTGACCCTCTGTACTGCTCCTCTATACCTTCCTTGTCAATGTGCACATCCCTAATCTGCATACTGTAAATTTCGAACAGCATTTCTCCCACTCTTCACTCATCTGTCCCTGTAATTGCTTGCTACCCATCCCCTCTAGCTGATTAAAACCTTGCTAACTATTCAGCTGCCATCCTTAATGGTTGTTCTTTGGCTTTCACTCTGTGTGCTTCGAGTGGCTGTAGACACTATAGGGTTTGGGAGATTCTCGCACTGAACCGATGATGATGATGGAAGAGGAGCAGTGGCGGGTAGCGGACATAAACAGGATTTGTGTACCATGACGCTGCACATGTGGGATAGCACATTAATGGGGAAGGCTGTCCTGCTTGTTTTGTAACTGATGGGCTGGAGATTCAAGGACAGTCAGAGTAGTGGATACAGAGGTGGTCAACCTGCTGTCTTCTTGGGGCTGAAGAGGGGCATATTGTAAATCCTCTATCATCCTGCATAACACCAACACTTCCATTCTATTCTTTAATTTCTTCCCCTTATATGTTACTGCAAAAAATGTACAGATATGATCCAGGGTGTCTTTATTATTTGTTCCCTTTTCTAGCCTGTTCCTTATGATACTTCCTAATCTTCTCTCTATACAATGGGAGAGCCACGCACATATAATCCAATGGGGTCACCAAATCCATTTTAGCTGCCCCCTATTGTTATGCAATAACTTACTTTACTTCAGACTCTGTTCCAGTGGTGCCCTTATGACCCATTAGGCCACCCTTTTTTGCATTACCAAAACTATGCCCTTCCCCTTTGTCAAACTCCCCCCACACACGTACTGCTCACTCTAATCTCATACCATCACATTTCATACTCTCTCCTGCACCTTGTCCACAACCTCCCTTCACTCCACTTCAAAATGTACACACAACAATCCCCAAACCCTCCACGGACATCACCTCCACAAAAAAACCACCAATAAAAAATAATTCAGCTTTTTCATTCCCATGCCTCCTTTATATCAGACGGGGAGATCCCAGGTCCTCACAGAGCCTCCCGTCATACTATGTTTTACTTCTCATGTCCCCTTTATATCAGGTGGAGAGATCCCAGACCCACTCAATACCTTTATTCCTCTTAAAGAAACACAGCACTGTCTTCTTCTCCAATCAGCAGTAGTCTGCTCCTCTTTACTCGGTATAATAATAACAAAAAGAAAAGTAAAAGAATGCAGGATGCCACGTGATCTTTCTACTCCACAATCACACCACTGTCACCACACCAACACTCTACTCCACTCGCTCCAATGCTGACTCTTCCCCACTTGAGCTGTTTTCTTCCTCAATGGGGCACTTACATCTCCGTGTTCTCCAGAGTTTATCTGTTATGGGGTTCCATTAACTGTCTGCACAATCTGGGACCGACGCCCGGCTCCAAAGAACAGACAGGAAATCAGGCAACATGACTCCTGTCCAAGGGACTGGTTGCTGCATGTGGGCACAGCCCCTCAGGATGTGCAGTCAGGAATACTCCATATCTGTGGAGAGGCTGGGTTCACATTGGGGTCGCCAATTTATAAGGTAAACCTCCAGACAACCAACCAAGAAAAAACAATCCCCTAAGGAAAAAAGCTTGGTGCACCTCTTTGCAAGGAAAAAAAGGAGAAAAGTGACAGAGGGTGCCGTAGAACCCAACTGCCACGGAGCTCGCTCTCCGGATTAGTTCAACAAATGCAAGTATGGAATTAGCAAATAATCATCACTCATGACACACACAGTATCCAGTGTTATCCCACCACCCTCATTGGCTACCATCTATATACATACTACAGGTCACCTATAATCCCTTGACCGATTGGCCACATCTTCATCTACCCCTGCCCTCTATCACTTTGTCTTCTACTCTGTCACATAGGTTACCCGCTACTTGATTGGTCGGTTACGTGATATGTTATCCTCCCCACCGAGGGAATAAATAAGAGGTTTTCTTGATTGCAAACATACAGGCACTCCCATTTTGCCTAACGTTGCTGAACTACATTTGTTGGCCTCACCTCTCACTCCTCGTAGTACAAATCACAGGATGTTTAATTCCTTACCCACGCTTTATCGGCTGCCCCTCCTGGAAGTTCCTCCTTGGACTCTTTGTGACACCACTAACAGCCACATTCTGAAGGATTTAGGGATTTTGTTTGTTGGCATCTGGTAGTTCAAAAGGGACAGTCATGTTTCTGTGAGGAGCTTGGGTCCTAAATCTAGACCGGACCTTTGGAAACTAGAAACCTCTGCCCCGGCTAGAAACCTCTGACCCAGCTCTCATGGGCTGGACCTTTGGGGACAGGCGCAACTATGTCTATGCTCAGCCATTAACATTCCTTTTGGATTTTTTCGCAGGCCTGCAACATGGGACAATTGTATTTTCTCTGTCCAGACTGTCGGCCTCTACGTTTGGTTTCCCTGCTGGGGCTTGGGATCGTAAAGGGATTTAGACCACATTGCCATGTCATATTGCTACTTTCGCTGTGGCCTGTGGCAAACTAGAACTGACTTTAAATATGGCAGTACGTCAGTATTTCTCAAGATGGGGCCAGGGCCTACATTTGCTTTGGTTTACAATACGTTTCACTTATTAAACTTTGATATTGCTCATGCCCTATACTGGAACCTACCTTTTGGAAAACAATACATTTATTATTCCCACGCTGCATGCCTCACCCCCCTGCAGTTGCACACATGCATTTCCTCACGCACAATTATTTTGTCATCAATCTAAATCATTTGGCTGGGCATGGAACCTGAAAGTGCATCCCAACAGTGTATAAAGTCAGAAAAAGCCTGCCAGCCCAAGCCTAGGATGGCCCGAGCAAAGCAAGGCCTCAGCAAGGGCTCAGGGCTCTTATGAGCCCTGTATTTCAATGATGTGTGGGTGATAGCTGTATTCAAACTCCAGGGCTTGGCTTCATCTGGGGTGCAAATAGGTTTACCTTGCTTTCTTTTGGGGAGGTGTAGGTTCCATGACTATTGTGCAAGCCCAATCTCCCATTGAAAAAAAAAACAAGATGTCAACCAATATAGAAAATCGGGGCCTCATTATGAGTTTGGTGGTATCTCAGGTGTAAATTCACTAATATACCACCAAACGGATTTACTGTCACCGTCACTTGGTCCAGCAGAATTTCCACTGGATTACAAGTGGCGGAATGAGGTCTCCCTGGGATTCTGCAGAGTTACTGCTGGCAGTAATTCCACCAAAATTGCCATTTTTGGTGGTAAGATGGCAGAATTACCTCGAGCATTTTGCTGGAAGTTTTTCCTCCACCTTATCTCCAAACACATAGTTTGGCGTTGCGGTAATGCACTGGTAAATCGATTACCAGTGCATTACCACTATTTTTGGCCATACCACTGAACTCATGGAAGTTAGGGCTGCTGCAGCACTTTACATTTCCTAGATGTGAACTTTAATTATTTATGTATCTATTTACTTACTTTACGTGCAGGCAACTATTAATTGCAAAGATATTGTGCCACACCAATATATAACCGTGGATATAATTTAAAGTAGCCCTGTCTGTGAACCATATAACAGAACATCTGTCCCCCACCCTTTGGCAATAATAAGCATAAGCCAAAACAAAGGCCAGTGTGTATAAAGAATATATATTTCCACAAAATCACACAACATGCCACCTTACTCCATGGCACAAAACAAAGCTTCAATACCAATAGGTAGAACTTTATTCACTTTTTGATGATAGAATTCACAAATATTTAAAACTCCACATGTGTATTTTAAATCCTGTCCTCATGCAAAACGACATGCAGGTTGAATAAGCACTTTAAATAAGGGGATCACTCACAATTCATTAAATGTAAAAATGCAAGCAGGACTTTGAAACATGACTGGAAAATATGCTTGGCAATATCCTTTACATGAAGTTTGATTTAAATAAAATGCACCACTTTTCTGTTGGTCAAAGAAATGTCACAAATGCAGCACTCTTTATTTTGATCTCCCTGTGCACTTGGCAATGCTGGCAGTGTTGGAGCAAAGGAAGGAAAAAACAACTCTCCATATGATACAATTAGTGAACTGTAAGATAACGGTATCTTTGAGCAACCACTTAATAAATATTGGCTGCGTACTGTGTAATCAATAACAAGCAATGCTTCCTAAAATTACATTTTTAATTCATTTTTCTCTTTCCAGCACAAGTAACACAAATATTAAAAAACATATATACACAACATAGCAATATACAGTGATAAAATTATTCCACCTCATAAAATCAATGTCACAAAATACTTAATGATAAAACAACAGTGGCAACTTAATTTCTCTTATTCCCCACTCTGTTGAAAAAGCCCAATTTATATAAGTGTCCGTCCTATATGTTGCAAATAACTGGACATTCTTCAGGGGCAGAAATTTGTCTTGTGCTTCAGGTAGATCTTTTTCATTCCTCTACACACCAGATTCTTATATCTAAGGGTACATAAAAGAACATACACATTACTAAACGGGCATGTTGGGTCTGATTAATCATCCTAGCCAAACCCTAATCACCGATAGGGCGGAACGATATACAGTTAATAATATACCTGAACCAGTAGTCGGAAGAGGTAAGTGTTTTCAAACTTTCTAGTAAACCAATTCTTGCTCTTCATCTATCTAGCAAATAGAAGGGTTCACTCAGAGCGACAGGTACCTGAAACCAATTACAAAAAATTAACCTTAGTAAGCAAAGGTTTAGCATTACCACTACCTCAAAAAGGGTAGAACATATCGAAAGGGACACATCACACACGTAAAGTGCTCACCTTAGATGATAGAGTATGTCTTCTTGTGGAAAAAATGTATTAAAGTGGGAGTCTTCAGTTGTAAGCCCCTATCCCTCAGTGTTAGTCATCTGATTTCTAAAGGAAAGGAGTAAATACAGCGACACTTTGTGAGTTTAAAGTGTCTGTAAATTCTTGAATATACACATTTAGAAACCCAAAAAAAGGGACCATTACCTTTTTCATGCTGGCCAAATAGGAATGGTCAGAATCCACTCCCTACTCCTTCATACAAATGGTTCAAGGCAAGGATATCTTAAGCCTACAGGTAGGATCAAAAACAGAGAGACCCCGGAGGCAGTATTTGCCTTCATCCGTCATTCTCTCTAGTTTGAAAAAATCATGATGTTAGTTTCCAAACCAGCTCACATCATGTCAATCTCTCTTATTTGACACAATCATGATGCTAACTTCCAAACTAGCTCACGCCCTCTCTCTTACCTTGCACAGGGCAGGCACTGCAGTAAAGAAAGGTGTCAGCAATTTTGCCGCAGGTATGGATGGATCCGACCAACAACTGCAGTCTTTTTTTAATGTTTTGTTACTTGTGCTGGAAAGAGAAAAATGAATTAAAAATTAAATTTTAGGAAACATTGCTTGTTATTGATTACACAGTACGCAGCCCATATTTGTTAAGTGGTTGTTCAAAGATACCCTTATCTCAGGGTACACTAATTGTATCATATACAGAGTTGTTTTTTCCTTCCTTTGGTCAAATATATATATATTATATCCTCACTTGGTAGGAGGGAGTATCACCTTAGTGTGTGGCAACCCTTATATGAAATAATTCGGCAGTGTTGGAGCACAACACATTTTTAAGAACCAAACCCTTTTTATACAGATGGATCCCTTTTTCCTGCACAACTAGGCAGTAAAAAAAATTCAGGGACTTTACTCTATTTAATTTAGCAAAACACTGTTCTGCCCCATCACAAACCCAGATATTCAGTTTTCAATGGAAAGCCATCTGCTTTAAGGCAGGGTCTGGGGAATGAGGAGCAGTAGGGAATTTATTTTTTTTATGCACCCCTCCACTTTAGGGAATTCTGGAGTTGGCCATAATAGGGTAAGGTATACTCACTTAATTTAAATGACTATACCTTTAATCAGCACTAGGATAAGGATTGAGGGTTTCAAACTCCCCCGAATTCACCCCGTTTTCTTTGACAATATGGGAGTTATTACATTATTATTTAGCAGATCTACTTGGTCTGCCCACCCAATCAATAAGGGGAAGGTATTACATAAAAATGTTCCTCACAAGACTTGGTTCTGTTAGACAATTGTACTTACCTTGAACAGCTCTGGGATTTGGTGCACAGGAAAGGACATCACCCCAGGGGCCATCTCATGATATGATATGATATGATTGTTTATTTATATAGCGCCTATACACAATGTGTTTCAAAGTGCTTCAAGGCAAGGGAGGGAACAAGGGAAAATACAACCACATTCTTACAGGCCATGAACCGTAAGGATGTGAAATTAACTATCGTACTCGGCCTGGCGACATTTCAGATAGTGCAAGAGCTAAGACAAAGATAAGAAAGGGAGGGGGAGAGTGCGAAGGAAATGGAAACAGACAGGCGACTACCGTACTAGGCCTGATGACCTTTCTGGTAGAGCCGGAGAAAATCAAAAGGTGAGGGAGAGGGGTGCAGAAAGGGAGGGGAGGAATCAAACAAGCGACTATCATACTAGGCCTGACGACATTTCTGATAGTGCTGGAGGGGTTGTGGGGAGGGGAGGATGGAGGAAACAGACGAGGTTGCTATCATATTAGGTCCAGGGGGAATTCTGATAGAGTAAGTGCATAGAAGAAAGAAAGGGGAAGAGATAGGAAAAGGGAGAAGGGAAAGGAGGAGAGAAAAGAGAGTAAGCAGTCAAAAAGAGTTGAGAAGCAAGAGTGGAGAGCGAATACAATTGCAGAAGTCAATAGTAACACATAATGTTGCAAGCCAGGATACAAGATGAAGATGGGAACATCATGATTCAGGGCCACCATGAGTACAAGATGCAAAGGAAGTCCAGCATGAGAGTTGAGAAAGAGTGACGCACCGTGAATGAATGAAGTCCATAAAAGTCAAATCCAGCATTGGCCACAAGACAGTGATGGTGAAGGAAGGCACCAGGTGGGCGGGGCTTGCTAAGTGGTGAAAAAGAGCAGCAGGCAGGAAGGTACCAGGTGGGTGGGGCTTAGGCCAGGTGACCTAGATCCACTTGCACCTGCTCCCCATCTGCAAAGGAAAAGAAGCTGGAGGTCTCCTTAAGTAGGGAAACAGAGCGGCAATCAGGAAGGCACCAGGTGGGCGTGGCTTGCTAAGTGGTGAAAAAGAGCGGGAAGCAGGAAGGCACCAGGAGGGCGAGGCTTGCTAAGTGGTGAAAAAGAGCAGCAAGCAGGAAGGCACCAGTTTAAGCATCATAACAAATATATATATATATATATATATATATATATATATATATATATATATATATATACACACACACACACATTGGTCTGACCATGCCAGACTTAATGCAATGTGTCTGCCATTGGTACAATGTTAAAGGTTTGAATGGCAGATTTTTGTAATGTATTCAAGAAATATAACAGTATCAACATGAGATTTTCTATAAAAACATCTAATTCAATAAGCTACCATCTCCCTGTATCTCCACTTAGTGACATCTTTGGCAAAGATGTCATCAAATTTCAGCATATAACTTAAGTTCTCAAGGTTGAATTTTTACCTCATCATATAGGTCTTCTCAAAAGCAGTTCAAGCATATTTGAACCATTTTTGTGCACATTGAGAACCCAAGATAATCAACAAAATATGATCCTCCATAAACATGCAGTTTAGGCCATCTGCTAATTTCTTGACATGGCCTGCTATTAAGTCATTAGCTCCTTTCAAAGTTAATAGCCGGACCATTGGTCTGCTTATTTTATCTGAACAGAGGAAGACAACTCGACCCAGTCTCTCATGGGTCATTCTCTGGTGCATGTCAACAGTCAGTCCGATCATGGGAGGGACCACACATTGATTTACATTTTTGAGCATTCTTCAAAGTTCACTCATTAGCCAGGTCTTTGTTTACACAGTAGTCATCCGTTTTACCATAATACAACCTTAGTCCGACAGAAGCTTGGTCCCTTTCTTGGCTCTGTGAGCTTCAAATATATTTTTAGATAGAGATATAAGGCAATGCTTGACCTATTGGTTTGGTGTGGAAAAATCACTGAGCTCAGCACAGCTCTTTGTTTAGTTCCTATGAACAGCAAATACATGATGTTTTTACATTTTTACTTTTCTACATGGGACTTGCACCAATGTCTGACAATGCAAAATATATATTTTTTATCTTCATTCTCGCAGTTTATTTTAAGACAGTTTTGACAAGCCACCAGTTTCCTTAATCTGTGCCTTTAAATGTACTTCTGGCAAGTTGAGTTTCATTTTCCATGAGTTCCTTTCCTTTCATGCTTCAGAATGTGTCCATTTCTATTGTATGTGTCCTAGTAACAAAAGCAAATGGCATGCAATCAGCAGCTGTATAGTTTCCTAGATGCTAGACAGCAATGACATTTGGAGGGCCAGTCAGTCAGTACTGCCAATTGGACATTCGCTGTTGCATATTTGGTTTCTGTGCCCAGTGTCTGAGTTGAATTCTCTGTTGCCTGAACAATTGTGGCGTATGATGGCAGAACGCCTATGAGCCTACCAGTGGAATTGTGACACTGTTACACTGCTTGCTAGAGGCCTTTGTCTCCATAAGGACAGACGAATTTGGGACAGTCCATGCATAATATTCAATTTGGCTGTATAGGTTTATCAGTATTTAACTCTATTACATGCTTTCATAAGAGTAAACAACAGTGTTGTGTACTTTAAATATTGTTGTAGTCTACTTTTAGGACTAAGCTTCAGTAGCTTGCACTGAGCAAGTGTGGATCATGATAGTTGTAACTATCCTTACCATATAATTGTGTTTTTTCGTTGTTGCTATGAGTCATTTTCAGTCTCAAAAAGCAAGGGTCTACCTTTGTCGCAGTGCTTTGTGAAACATGTGGGCTTTGAATTAGGATGTGTGGAGAATGCTAGTTGGCAATCCACATGACATGTGGTCATATGAACGGCTTCTTTGAGTATGTTTACTCATCAATGGCTTCTTGGGTTCTGCTTGGGATCTGCTGTGGATACCACTCTGATTTCAAGGCTTCTGGTCAGCTCGAGGCCAGCTAGATTTCAGAAGGATGCAGTCTTCCCCTCCCAAATGCGAAGGACAAGCAGTGGGACTTAAGTCCCTAACCCCTTACCCCGCTGCATTGAATTTCTGCCTGTATTACACTATGAGACTCAGCCACCGTTGCTTCTTTATGTCATCTGTGGTCCTGATGTGGGAGGATACAGCCTAAATCTTGTCGCAAATCATGCCCTGTAACCAACCCCTCTCCCTGGCAGTGGTTTGAAACATGAATTTCGCCAACCACTGGTTGCCTTCTTTAACACCACATTGGCTTGGATAATCAAATACAGTTACTTACCACTGCTGCCCGTTTCCTCGTATGCCTGTGCACTCTTCCCTAAATTTGACTGTGTTATGACATTTTAAATGGATGCCAGCAGGAAGTGAGTGATTTAATATAAATGGATTGTGTTTCCAAAAGCTCCACTGCACACCTTGCCATTTTGCGTACATGCGGTAACAATACTTCAGCATGTCATAGCATCATTTTCCCGTTGTTACATGCAGATTTTTCTAGAAATCATAGGGGCAGCATTGCAGTTACCACTAAGTGGTGGGGAAGCCTTAAATGTGCAGACACCCCCAGATTAGTGTGTGCTTTAATAATTACCAAATGCGGTAACCTGGTGCGAACATGCACCCAACACAATGGATGCCTGTGATGGAGTATGAATTCAATATGTTGCACAGGCACCACAAAGATGTAATTTTTAAACTATTAGTGATGTCCTGATGAAGCTTTTAGACATCACTTTGCATGACGTGGCTTCTAGGTTAATATTTATAATATTAAAATCAAACTACGAGTTCCAAAATGCAAATAGTTTTTGGCTGAAAAGAAAAGACTGGCTCAAGGTGTCTCATTTGAAACGATGCCACTTGGCAGTCATGAGGAGGAGCCGGTGACTTAGTAGATGTGATTTGTTAAACTAACTGGACTTGATTTCCATTGTGACGTTGTAAGCTAATTTTATTGGAAGGCACTGACTGCAATTTGGCTGGCTGGGAGACGTGTTTGCATTATCAGATTTCAAATAAACGCTTCAGAAAATATTTTAACGTGGATGTTGGCCTCACGCCCACCTGTGTACTTGCTGATTAGGCAGATCATTGAAAGCAGTGCTTTGCTTCAACCTCTGCAATCAAAGGGCATTCATGGGATTAACCAAGGTACCTGCTCGTATGAAAGAATGTAGGCTCCTTGTTGGGGGTTTGAGCAGCCGTTTCCAGAATTCAATGCCGAGTCAGAAAGCAAAGGAATGCTGGAAATCGAACAAGATTTAATTATATTATATTCAAGTCAAAGCAAACAAACTGTCAAGGTATATTTTTATTTGACATTTTACTATAATTACTATAATGCCTCCTTGTTAAAATATATCATATAATTTCTCTCATGTTTCCCTATCTATCTATCTATCTATCTATCTATCTATCTATCTATCTATCTATCTATTTTTATATTGTACCACTCAACCGCAGGCCTCTTGATTTAACACTTTGGATTGTTGTGACCTCTTTGCTTGTCCTACAGTGCACACATTTCACAAGTAATGTTTTCTTCAAATGTGGAGCCGACTGAAATCAATGCAGCAATCAATATTTCATTTGGGCACCATATGATTGCGTTGTTTAGTGATTGGCTGTGCATTACTCATGGTGCACATTGGCCTACTCGAACGGGAGGAGCTGTGGAAGGTAGGTCAGGTGAAGTCTGGACTAATAATGTGTATGCATGTAGCACTTGTTACCACAACAGTGCTTTAAATCACTGTTGCCACGATCACCGAAATTAGTGAAGCTCAATTTACCAACACAGAAAGGATGCAACACATTCTGCCCTGCCTTGATTCAAACTCTTAGTTTTAATATATACATCAATAAACTATTAGTTTGGAAATGTCAGAACCTTAATAATTGTGAGTTGATGAGGGATCCCTGACAGTAGGAATGTCTGTACTGTCTTAATAGTGATCCACAGGCTGGTCTGCATCTCCTAATGAGGTTTGGGTAGATTCACAGGTTCCCGTAGATGTTTCTTCCAGCCAAACTCTGCCCGAAACTCCTTTAAGTGGCATACATCTTATGCAAAGTTCGGAAGAAGTTTAGGCTCCTTTGGGTGGGTTGTTGAATACACAAAATAACCTAAAAGGAAGGGAGATACAAGTTAGTGCAAAGGGAGGTATTGAATTAGGCTGGTTCGGGGTGCTTGCAGAATTAAGACATTCAAGTTGGCATCCTTCATGTGTGAGTTGATGAGCCAATCTCCAGAATGCAGTGCATCTCTCAATTATGCAGTTGTCTACAAATTGATATCACAGTAAAATGTGAATCTGTTGAGGCCTCTCAGGTTGGTCACAGGCTGAAAGGCATTGTATTTCTCGCGCAACAATAAAACGTTGCTGGCTTCTAGACTTGGGAGAAACACACACCTCTCTATGGCTCTTTCCTCTAACAACGCCCACACCTCATGAGAAAGTAACCTCTAAATCATTTGAGATACTGACATCTCCTATGTAAGGCTAAAGTGCAGAGGCAGGATCTCAAAACCCTGACTACTCCTAATGACTCAGGGATTTTGAGAAAGGTCATGCCAGATTCTGATCAATTGCAGAATACCTATCTTCGAGGGGAGAAGATGGCTTTGGGGGGCTTGAAGTTCTGCTGGACTCTGTACTGAAGGGCTTGATGTTCTAGTAAGGCGCACAGTTGTGCAATCTCTACCTTGATCAGCTCAGTGAGAAACCAATGCAAAACATGTTTACGCATAGATGCCTCCACCTTGTTAATGGCCATGAAGGTTGTAACATACTTCTCTTTACAAATTCATCCGCCAAAAGAGTAGATCATGCCCGCAAGGACCATTTGACTCAGCCCTGCCACCCAAGCTTGTTGTTGATTGTTTGTAAAAATCCAATTGTGACTTTCCTAACTAAATGGCATCTCACAGGAAGAAGAGAGCCTTCTCAGCCCAACTGCTGACTTCTGAAGCATCCAACAGGTCACCCCCTAACTAGGCCTTCTGTGCCGTATTCAGCATCGTTATCAAGGGTCCAGAGGTGTCCACAACAATGTATTGTCTGATGTACCAGGCACAGTCAATCCTTTTCCCCAAATCCTTGATATATTTGGAAAAAAGATTGTCATCTTCTTATCAGAAGTCTGAGCCACATTATCCAACCACAGGAGAGTAGGCCAGGAACATTCTGCCTTCATCTTGCAAGTATCAGGAACCAGTATCCAATTTGGAGTACAAGGCTGTGTTAGCAGATTTCCCCATGAACGTCCGTTTGTCTAGAACTGGGATGAGGAAGAGAACTAAGATCAAACATAGGAGACCGACACAGAGTCCTGAAAGCATGCCAATACATCATGTGGGTTCAAATCATCACTATCAGTGTCCCTGTGTGCCGTCCCTGAAGTGAGCAGAGAAGAACTGCTCCATGGGTCTGTAGGTGATGAGATTTGCTGTACCTTTAAGCTAGTTTAATAGTCTCTCCTGGCCTGGGGTGTAGATAAGGCAAAGAATACATCTTTGAGGGACAGCGCTGCAGTTGTCCATTACCTGGGTTTCGATGGCAGCTGAAGGGCAGTGCACACGTCACTCTCTTGCACAAGTTGTTTCTTTTTGTGGGGGCTTTTGAATATGGTGGGGCCTACACCATGTTGCTAGATAGTGCCGCCTCACCCTCCTCTGGAAGCCTCACCCCTGAGTGGCCTCTTGCAAATGAAGGGATGCTATACCCATAGAGGAATAACATATTTTAGAGAGGGCTGCAACAATCTTGTCAAAGGATTTTATTTGTAGAATTGGGCACTGAAAAGTTCACTAACTCCCCACACTTTCACCCCCAGGAGCAAGTAGCAGAGCCTTTGTCCTATTGCTTATGGCAGCGTCCATTATATTATTGCTGGCAACAATTCCTCCAGGAGACAACAGGCAAGAGATACCACCAAATCTAAGCATAAAATATGTCCCCAGTACAGCCCACAGAGCACAAGGCATTCCACCACCCAGATTATTTCTCCTAGAGCAAATCGTGCTTAAGAGCAGTGTTATCTGCTTGCAGGTTATGTCATTAACAATGAAGAACCCGTTAGTGTGAGGGATACAGTGGGCTTCAGTTAAAGGCTGCACTGGTAAGAACAGGTGTGTCAGAGCCTGGGACACACACATTGATGTTCCAAAAAGCAAAGAGTAGGCAATCCTGCATTGTAACACAAAATACATCCAATGTATATACAATAGAATAATCCAACTCCCAAATAACACAACATTGTGGAGAACGTATCTGAACGAGTGCAGCATCTTAAGCAGTAAGGAAAGAGGAAGGGCTATGAGAGGATTCATACTTTACACAGCCATCTACTTTGGGATTGGTGCAGAGGGTCACATGGAGCTTATGGAACTTGACAATGATTGATCATGATATCCAAACCAATGAAGGACTGCTGTGCCTGTGAGTGTGCCCACCGGCAAACCCCTTGTATCCTCACCTCTTAAAACATGAGGTGCAAGAAACATCACCTAGGCAGTGTTAGTCACTGTATTAATTAATGTTAAAGCCCCCCCCCCTCCAAGTACCTGAAATTGACTCTTCTGGAAGGTGATGAAAAGGTTGCAGGTGGATGGCTGAAGTAGAAGATCCAGGAGAAAGGCAGGACGTGGTTGATAGGTCAGATAACATGCCCTATTTGCACAAAGAGGAAGGGTAAAGCAAACACAAGGGGCCTCATTGTAATTATTCCAGTCTGGAAATATCAGTGCCAGTCACTCCATACCAGTACCTTTTTCCGGTCCAGCATACTTTGAGTTGTGATGCCGCTAATACCATCACTGCAAGTGACCCACTGTATCCGGCAACACCGTGCCCGGAATCTGTGGCAAGACTTGTCTGCCGTGCCTGAGAAACCAGCATTGCGTTAGCAAGTGCACATTCCGAGCTCCATGCACATGGAAACACCGGCATGGACATGCCGGTAGCACTGTGAACACTGAACCGGAAACACAGGCATCACTGACCAGGCGTTAAGTAGAGTCAAGTATATAAAAAGATGCCACAGGTGGCCAAAATCAGCCAAGGTGGCCCCAATGAGCACTGCAAAAGCACAAAAGGACTACTCGTATACTCCACAACCCTTTCAACACTACCATGCTAGCAGTAGCAGTAGCAGTACTGGAGATGGAGGCCCTGCATGCGGAGCTACTACTTGAGGAGGCAGAGAATGTGGGAGAGGCACTTGAGGAGAAGGATGGCCATCATGGCTGAGCAAAACAACAATGGCCAACAGGTTGCAGCCCGCAGGCAGCAACCAATACCACGCATAAGGGTCACACCCTCCAACCTGAGCCAAAGCCAAATCCACACCATGTACCGGCTACACAGGGACACCATCACTTCCATAGTGGACCTGATCCCTAATGACCTGGTCAGCCTGATACAGATCCATATAGCCATCCCCTTGTTCAAGGTAGTGTCTGTGCTACACTTCCTAGCTACAGGCACCTACCAAAACACTGTGGGTGAACTGCATGGGCTATTGCAACCCTGTTTCTCACGTGTTCTGTTTCAGGTCATCGATGCACTCCTGCGTCACGTTGGAGATCACATCAACCTCCCCAGGACAGCTCACCAAGTCAATGCCACTAAAATCACCTTCCATGCCATTGCAGGCATGCCCAATGTAATAGGTGCATTGCACTTCACACATGATGAGCTGGTGGCCAGGCATGCCGTTGAGGCAGTGTACCGGAACAGAAAACTCTACCACTCATTGTGGGCATCTGGTACTTCAAAAGGGACAGTCATTTTTCTGGGGTGCACTAGTGTCCTAAATCGAGAAGGGACCTTTGGCAGCTCGAAAACTTCCTTTTAGGTTTTGCAGGCCTGCAACACAGTGATAATTGTATTTTATCTGTCCAACCTGTCGGCCTCTAAGTTCGGTTTGACTGCTGGGATTCAGACCTCATTCCCATGTCACGCTGCTAATTCCAACTTGGCCAGCGGCAAAATAAGCCTTGCTTTAAATATGGTGGCACCTCAGTATTTCTCGTGGTGGGGACCATGGTCTATGTTTGCATTTGTATACACATTTCACTTATTATACTTCGATATTGCTAATACCCTATACCGGGGCCCACCTACATTCCTATGACTTCTGCAAAACAATACATTTCTTATTCCCACGTTGCCTGACCCACCCCCCTGCGGTCACACACATTAATTTCCTTATGCACTATAATATTTTCCTCAATCTAAATTGTTTCAGTGGGCATGGGACCTGAACTTGCATCCCAACATTCCCCACTTTAGTTAATCCTCCATTAACTATCCCCTCTGCTTCCCGTGCTCTATAACAATAATCCTTGGGTACCCACACTCTGCATACATGATGTAAACTCCCCCCTTCCTGAGAATAATTCTCTGGGGTACACATGACATAGATGTACCCCCCGTCACCAGCTAGATGTAATTTTCTCGATCCGGTTGGAGTGAAGTCAAGGTGAAATGAAGGTCCAAGGGGGATCTATACACCGTTCTACCCACACTATGCTTTGCTTTATTGAATCATCTATTTGAACATGCCCATTCTTAGGATGAGCTATACCTGCCCCTTCTGAGACCACCATCATGGCACTGTACGGGAGTATCTTTACGCAGCACTGGAGTATCATTTGGCATATGCAGAACATCACCAGCAAGAGCACAACAATAGGGACCAATATCTTCACCACTGTTCCGAGTGTATCGTTTACCAACAGAATCATTTCCCACCTCACAATCTGGAGCCAATTGGCGCTGTCTGCAGCCTGGATCCCTGGTAGTAGGAGGGAGGAGAAGAACACCTCCTAAAATATGTATTTGTCTGGAACTTCTTCAAGAAATTTGGAGGAATCTTCGGATAAGTAATTGGATCTCTTCTGCCATCTTCTCAGTGAGCCCTTCTTTATCCACACTTGTGGGGTTTGGGATGGGGACTGCTTTAATCGTGCTGTGACAGACCTGGGTGAGACAGTAAGGTGGGCCTCAGGAACCACGAGGATGGGTGAATGCAAGGTCGTTATCAAAGACTTGCCTCTCCATGATGGTGGTAGTTGCATGTGTGCCAGCTGACCGCACACCTACAAGACATCCATAAGGGCTGATGTGCCCTTGCTGAAATCAGGGATGAACAATGTCTTATTCCACTTGCTGTTGGTTCCCAGCCGAACAGTTCCATGCCCTCAAAAGCAGAATTCATATTCATCCACCACTTGCACTTTCACTGGAACTTATTTGGCTTTGATCCATATTGATTTTGAAACATACATGGACCATATAGGAAGAATGTTCTTGTTGATGGTCCATATCACTTCTTTATTGAACCCCACCAACCATCATGCTGTACAGCTCACTACTGCCTACTTCCATCTGTTCAACCCGAACAATAGTTCACTTTTAGCAGTGGGCGCACTTTGCACCCTGGGTCTTTTCCACTTTTTGCACATTTTTCTGTTTTTATCCATCAGTGCCCCTGCTTGAACCAGACAAAGTGCTACCTGAACCAAACACTGGGCTATCAAAGCTAGCATTTCCTATGGTGTTAGCATTTGGGTGCCCATGATGCATGGGGGATATGAGAGCAGACATAGCAGCTCTTATTGGACCTCTGTTTCTTTACTGAGCTCCTGTGACTATACCATAGATTACAACATAGATTACTGAACACTGGATTGTGCACATCAGCCATTGTCTCAAGTAGAACACCTGTATACTTGCAGTGCTCGGTTTCCTACTCAAGCCCTCTTCCCACTCGAGGCTTCCATTGCCATATGACTGTATCCACTACCCATGTTTGGTCCACATGCAACACATTTCTTGCACACACCTCATTATGAACAATGCCATACTTAGAAAAATCGTACATATCATTTTTTATGCACCATCCTTTACTACACCCCACCGTTATATATCCCAACCATATAACCTGGTTAAGGAAGCATATAGACCAACCCAAAAGGAAACCAACAGATAAACATAACAGTACTATAATTATGCAACACTTGTGATGAGACATCCGCATGGGGCAAGAAGAACGGGTTAAAAGTACAATATTCATATAAGTACTCATGTAATTCTTCATATTTCTTAATGCAGCAACGATAGCTTGATGACAATGGATAAACATTACAGTATAAGTAATGCATATTCTTTAATAACTTGACAGTTGCTCCGAAGGAGCTGAGGTACATATATACTAAAATCATAGAATTAGAGGTAGATAATAAAATAGTAAAGTCAGTGCGAAGACCAAAAGACAATTACTTTATGGCAAAGTCAGAGAACTGTTGAAGGAGGTGCTTTATGGGGATATTATCTGCGGCCATATTTTCATATTTCGTATAAAAACGACATCACCTGGTAGCAGTTGAAGAGGTGGCGAGCTTGCTGCTTCTGGTGCAGTGCTGTTTTCTGCCTCTGTTCTTATTGGCATAGTCTGCCGAGACAAAAACGTAATTGTTTTTGTTAACTGACACAAATATGTTAAATTCATCATCTAGAATGAACACAGCCCTGTGAGCATCGGAAGCCCTGCACGTAGGCAAAAGTGGCATGTGCATTCAATGCCCTGTCACCATTTCATGAGGGTTGAGGTGATGGTCCTTGCAGGGCTGTGTCCGCAAACTGAATAAGGCCAAGGGCAAACAGTGGACCCAATTATTTTTTAAGGTAAGGCATCATTTAGATAATTTGGCAATTGGGAGGCTGTTTATTCACTCAGCATGACCATTAGCTTAAGGATGATAGATGGAGCAAATTGCAAGTCTGATTCTTAGTAGAGCTGTTATCTCTTTAAATAAAGTATTAAAGAAGTCAGTTTCATTGTCAGCTTTAAGCACCTCGCACACTCCCCAGTGGGGAAACATGCAATTCTCGGACCAGTCCCCTGGTGCATGTTAATGTGCCTCTCAGCGTCCGCAATGTTTGCCCAGTATTGTATGTCTGAAAATGGCACAGTTAGAATTAAACATGTTTAGCAAATCTTGGACTTCAGGTGTGAACCAATCCTCCTGTATGTCCACAGTGATTTGCTGCTTCCATAAATGTAAGGGGTAGTGCAGCTGCTCAAACACATCCATTACCAACTCCTGTGGCATTACCCTCTTACCCGTGAGAACCTGCCTCCATATTATGTCAGTGGTTAATTGCTAACACCCCCTTTTCTGTCATAACAACTTTTCATCCTGAGGTACTAGCCCCTGGAACTCGATAATTTGGGTACCCTTTTCCACTTTATAGGGAACCTATAATTGAAGCTGCATGCTAGCTATTGGTGGATACTCTGCGGTATCTTGTGCTGCCTTGTTACCGAAAGAGATTGGGTCTGTATTATTGATACAGGCATCACACTTGATGACAACAACAAGTGCAGGCCACAAGAGAGCATGTATTAGCCTTTCTAACAGAGCAGCATGTTACACCGGGGACCCATCTGCTCTTCAGAACCCCCTCCTCTGCCATTGTGACAGCCCAGAATGAATGGTGGTGGTCACGTATGCTGAATTAGAGTAAATGGTTACTCAACACCTTTGGGATGGTTCTAGCGCTTCAATTAGATCAATACGCTCTGCATCCTGGGAAGAGTCGTGCATGGGTAATCTTTTCTTCAGAAGTACTTCATACTCTCTGTCCACTAGACAGATCACTGCTGCACAAATGTGCCTCTTACAGATCTCCAAGTCAATAGTTGCTGAACCATCAATGAAAAATATGTCTTGGTCCTCAAGAGCACAGTCTCTCGCTTTTGGTATGTCTTTGTTAGGGCTTTCATATGTGACGTAGTAATGCATGTCAACAGCATCAGTGATTGGTTTAGTTATGAATTTGGCTGGGCTCACCATCTTCTATCGGACAGTATGTTCTAAGTACAATGTCACTGAACATCCCATTTTCAATGGAAAAGGCTGCTACAGTCAGAGCCTGTTCACAAGGAAACTGTCCCTGCATCATTGAGTCCAACATGTTATTGTAATATACTAAGATTTTGTGGCCCTTGGTACTCTTATGTACCAGAAAAGATGTCATCAGTTGTCCATCTGAGTGTGAAAACAGATATTTCTCTTGTGTATAGTCAGGTATCGCTAAAACTGGGGCAGTCGCATTCCATCCTTGAGTTCTTGGGAACTAATGGTCATCTCTTCGGTCCATGTGAGGGTACTCTTAGTCTTTTGGGCTTCCTTAAGTGCTTGCAGTAATGGTCATGTGTATATCATGTAGTCAAATATCCAGGCCCTACAGTAATCACATAACTCAAGAAACATCTGCATGTGATTAACAGTCATTGATCAGGGAATAGTAAACACTGCTGAGGCACGCTCTGCAGTTACCTATTTGACATTAACTGAAATTAGTTGGCCTAAATATAATACTTTGTTATGTCAATACTGCAGCTTTGCTCTGTCCACTTTGTACCCTTTATTAGCCATTAATCTCAACAGCATGATTGAGTCCTCCATACACTGATGTTCATTTTAGCTACACACCAGCAAATCATCTACATATTGAATGATGGCACTCAGCACAAATCGTTGCTCAAATCCTCATGGAAAACCCTATTAAAAAATGCTGGAAGAATCACAGTACCCCCTTGAGAGTCTAGTGTGCTGGAATTACCCCCACCATATGTGAACGCTGTGAGGTATTGAGAGTCTGGGTGCAATGGGACAGAGAAGAAAGTGTTCTTCAAATCAATGACTAAAATGGGTTGCTATAGTGGGTATATTGCAAAATATTGTTGCAGGGTTGGACACAATGGGAAACTCAGTGTGTACTAAATTATTTAGAAGATGCAAATCCTGACTCATCCTCCAACTGGATCCCTTTGATTTCTTGACAGGGTATATAGCTGTATTGCAGGGAGAGTTTGAGAGCACAATAATCCCTTAGTGCCGGAGAGCCATGACAGTGTCATATATTACCTCCTCAGATTCTTTGTGCAATAGGTATTGTTTAACTCTGGCCAATACCACACCTGGTTTGGGTGTGATGTGAATAGGGGCAACATTACCTAAAAGCCCCTCGTTAACGAAGTGTCTGGTACTTGTGCTAGATCACTTTAGGTAAAGGGTGGGACACTACCTTCTAACAGCATGGGGCATGAGACATGTCAGAATTGCATCATTATCTCACAGGGGACACAAATTGCCAGTATTATTTCCCTATCATCTTATATATCTTTAAATAAATCACTGTCTGTTACTCCTCATAATGGATGTGTTTGGTCAATGCACAGGACTGTGCACCATTCTCCAACCTCTGCATCCGTCTCTATCAGGACACTCTTCTCTTTTGACAACGCCACCACTCCTAAATTGAGCATAAGAATGGTCCCTACAACATGTTCCTGGGGCTGGGCTGGTCTAAACAAGAACTTAGATGGCACTCCGTAAAACCGGTTGGCTGCATTCGGTACGGCATTCAGCAACACCGTAGCCCCATACATTCACAGGTCTGTTTGCACGAGTATGCCACTAGTTGCTGCATCATTCCCAGTTTGTGTAGGATCATAATCACCCTTACATAACAAATGCCTCGGATGGAGCACACCACCCCTTTCTCCGTGAATGAGATGGTCATGTTCAATTTACTCAGCACGTCTCTCCCGAACAGATTGATAGGAGATGCTGTTGAATTCCTGCATGTCCATTACTTCACCTGACAAAGGGAAATTCCCCTCCCAGATACATGATTTTGTGGCACCTGTGTTTACCATAAAGATGTATTATCTGTTGCCTATCTCCACCCCAATCAATGGTTCCTCTTCTGGGTCAGCCGTGACTGATAGGGCTGGGCATGCTAAAGTTCTCTGTGGGCTGTCCTAAAAAGTGTTTATCCCTGGAAAGATTAAAGGATTTCCTCTGATCATGCTGGCCCCTTGATAGGGTGCCACTGTGCTGTGAGGCCTTGTACTACTTTTGGGTACTTGAGGGGCCTGCGGCTGCACGGGATGTACCGCATAGGCTGGTGTGCAACTAGGCAGCGGTGCCTACAGCTGCAGAAACAGTGGTGGGCAAGTAGGCAGGGCCAAGGGTGGTGGTGCACCATATGGAACAGTTGGGTGTACTTGGGTATAGGACTCTGGGTATGTAGTTGGGACACCTTGCGCATATTGAGGCATTTGCTGTTTGTATGCAGCTGTTTGTCTGCTCCTTCACTCCTATGACAAATTACCTATTTTTTCCCCCCAGGGGCATGTAAACCCCCTTTTTCCCTCAGATACTCTCCCAGTGGCCATCCATGATACTGCAGCTGATACCCACCATTCCAACCGTTTCCACCTCCCTTTGCGGGGGCTGCCCACACCTCTCCCAAGATCACCCTCTGTTCTGTCTGCCCTTCCTGTTTTTTTTGTTTTGTTTATTTATTTGTTAATGCGCGCCAAACCCTTAGGTAGACGGGCGCAACAGTACACACATTTTTGAAGCTTAGTTACAGGCAGGTACATGCAGGTGAGTGCAATACAATATAGTACCATACGATATAATACAGTGTATAATACAGGTTATAATACAAGATATAGCTGATCAAGGTACAGGTCAGGATCAGACTGGGCATTTACAGAGTGTGCATATTGGGTATATACATATTAGTGCAGCATATAGTACAGTGTCAGATCTTAGCTGACCAAAGGTGCGAGTCAGGGAACTGATCTAAGCATAGTCTAGGTGGAGGGTAATGCTGGAATGTCAGAGATGGGATGAGGAGGTTATAGGTCATTGGTGCGGAGCCAATTGATAGCATTGTGTCTAAATCTGGCATAGGGTAGTGGGTGTCTAAGGTCAATAGGAAGGGAGTTCCAGGATTGCACAGCTTTGACTGGGAAGCTGGTTCCTCTGACCCTTGTCAGCTTGAATCGAGGGGTTTCGAGCATGAATGAGTTGGCAGATCTGGTAGGTTGGGTTGTGATGCTCCTCAAGATTTTATCCGCTAGATACTAGGGAGCTAAGTTGTTTAGGCATTTGAATGTGATGGAGATAGTTTTTAAGGGGATTCTGTCTTTTATTTTTAGCCAATGAGTCTCTTTCCTTGATTTAGTGATGTGGTCTCTGGTTGGGACATCCAGGGCTGCTCTTAGGGCATTGTTTTGCAGTCGTTGTAGTTTGTCTGTGACATATTTGTTGCAGTAATCTAGTCTGGACATGGTTAGAGCGTTGGCCAGGGTGATACAACTGGCCCTGTAGAGGAATGGTCTGGCAGCCTGAATTAGCTTGCAAGTGTAAGCTGTTGTGGAGGCAAAGGAGCTAACTTGCTTTTTAAGGGTGAGGGAGGAGTCTAGATAGAAGAATAATGTTTTTACTACAGGCAAAACTGTAATGATATTGTTATCAATGTTGAATGATGCGTAGTTTGGGGATAGTTTGTTTAGGTTAGTGTCGGGTCCGAGGAGCAGTGCCTCAGTTTTATTGTCATTCAGGCATAGGCCGTGGGTCACCATCCATGCCTGAATGAAGATGTATATCTTGTTCACCACAACCAGGTCCATTTCATAGTTGCCCGAAAGGGGTATGAGGATCTGGGTGTCATCTGCATAATTTGTGTGGGTGACGCCCAGTGTGTCCAACTTATCAAACAGTGGCTTGGTGAAAATGTTATACATGGTGGGTGAGAAGCAGGATCCTTGTGGGACTCCACATGTTATTTGGATCAGATCAGCACAGGTTGAGGTTGAGAACACTCTCATAGTTCGGTTGGCTAGAAAGGATTGGACCCATGCTATGGCTTCCCCAGTGAAATTGGCAGCGAGCCTAAGGTGGTTGCATAGAACTGCGTGATCCACCAGTTCGAAGGCTGCAGATAGGTCCAGTAGAAGTAGCAATGCCATTTTTCCATTATCCTTCAGCTCCTCAATTTTAGTCTTGAGGTCTAGCAGGGCTGTTTCGGTACCATGGAGGGGACAGAAACCTGATTGCCGGGAACCTGGCAGGTGGTTGGCTTCCAGGTAGTCCTGGATTTGTAAGTAGGCCACTCTGTCAATGATTTTGAGAAGAAATGGCACTGTTGTGATGGGTCTGTAATTGGTTGGGATGGATGGATCAAGGGTTTGTTTTTTGAGTAGGGGGAGGACCCAAGATTCTTTCAGGTTGGTAGGTACTTTGTTAGATTTAAAAGATGAATTTATAAGCTTCGCTATGAAAGGGGCTAGGTCCCTGGCTGCATCCTTTTATTTGCGCAGGCAGCTGTCGCCTTTGCAGTTGGACGGTTTCAGGGAGAGAATGACTTTTTCACTGTCAATGATGGAGATAGTTTTGCAACTGAAGGGAGGGATAGCATTAGGCTTGATAGGCAGTGGTGATTTTTGATCAGAGCGGGGCAAGGAGTCCTTTTTTTGTTATTTTGTGTTGGAGGGTGATAATTTTCTTGGATAGGGAATTTTGTCTATTGGTACACCATATCTTGTCCTAAGTCCTTAGGAATAGTGTCTGCTGGTTGTAGGGGGATTCCATTTCCTGGAGGATGGAAAAGAGTTCCTTGGTATTGGATTTAGCTTTCTGTCGTTGAGTAGATCTTTTTTATATTAATGATTTCTTTCTTATAGTGGTTGGAGAGTTGAGTAAGTTTAGCTTTGTTGCTTTCAGTAGGTGAGTTGCGCCAGATGGCTTGAAGCTTTCTTTTTTGTTTTCTTAAGTCTTTAAGTTGGGGTGTGAACCAGGCATTCAAGTGTGCTACTTGCTTGCCTCTGGACAGTTTAGTTGGTACGATGGTGTCTAGTGCAGTGGTCATAGCTTTGTTGAAAGTATCATCTAGGGTGACTGGGTCAGTGTGCATGGCTACAACTGTGCCTCAACTGACAACGTCACCAACTTCTTTTGCACTACCCTTGCTTCCTCTGTGCTGTCTCCTTTTCTTTCTCCTTTAACCACTTGCAATGGTACACAATTATCGACTGTATCTCCAACCACCCCTTTGCTTCAAACCCCATTATTTTATCAAGTGCCTCCTGACCTCTTTGGGGAGCTCTTTCTTTAACACAAAACAGAAAAATACAATTAAATGATCCCATGGTTCCCCAGTTTCTGACCTCCACATCTCTTGTATTTGTAGAATGTACTGTTCTGGGTCCTCATCATCTCGCATTGTATGTTGTATTATAGATTGAAGGTCTGGTGAATAGGGGTATGTACGCTGCAGTGACACCCACACTTGGGCCCTGATATCATTGAAATGGGCAACTTCATGACTATCATCCCCTAAACGCATCCCGGGGTACCCTGATTTACCCCATATGGTGTCTGACTGATCTCCCCAAATTGCGACAAACACACTTTTTATTTCACCCACCGCCGGGGTAACAGCTGTAAATGTGTAAATCCAATTTCCGACCAAAGCTGTGAGGGAAGGTAGTATTTTTATCAAATTGTTATTATCCATGTGTGACCATGGTACGTAGTCTGCTCCCCCCCCTGGTCCTTTCTGCAACAATCGAAACTGTGCCCCCACTGTCTTTGTCATCTTATTTTTCCCCACCTGCTTTCCCTTTGCAACTGGTTCATGCCCAAAGTGTTTTCTCAACCAAGGCCCCCACAAGTTCTCCAACCGCAGCAATCCTGCGGACAGGCCTCTTCCTCTCCCATTCATCCACCTTGTCCCTCACCTCCCCCTCTCCTCCTTCTCCTACCTCATCAGCCAACCTCACAGACACATACTCCAAACTCCTTACACACAGCCTTTCCTCGCTTGACCCTCTATACTGCTCCTCTATACCTTCCTTGTCAATATGCACATCCCTAATCTGCATACTGTAAATTTCGAACAGCATTTCTCCCACTCTTCACTCATCTGTCCCTGTAATTGCTTGCTACCCATCCCCTCTATCTGATTAAAACCTTGCTAACTATTCAGGTGCCATCCTTAATGGTTGTTCTTTGGCTTTCACTCTGTGTGCCTCTATTCTTGAGCTTCAGTGGCTGTAGACACTATAGGGTTTGGGAGATTCTCGCACTGAACCGATGATGATGATGGAGGAGGAGCAGTGGCGGGTAGCGGACATAAACAGGATTTGTGTACCATGACGCTGCACATGTGGGATAGCACATTAATGGGGATGGCTGTGCTGCTTGTGTTGTAACTGATGGGCTGGAGATTCAAGGACCGTCAGAGTAGTGGATACAGAGTTGGTCAACCTGCTGTCTTCTTGGGGCTGAAGAGGGGCATATTGTAAATCCTCTATCATCCTGCATAACACCAACACTTCCATTCTATTCTTTAATTTATTCCCCTTATATGCAAAAAAATGTACAGATATGATCCAGGGTGTCTTCATTATTTGTTCCCTTTTCTAGCCTGTTCCTTATGATACTTCCCAATCTTCTCTCTATACAATGGGAGAGCCGCGCACATATAATCCAATGGGGTCACCAGATCCATTTTAGCTGCCCCCTATTGTTATGCAATAACTTACTTTACTTCAGACTCTGTTCCAGTGGTGCCCTTATGACCCATTAGGCCACCCTTTTTTCCATTACCAAAACTATGCCCTTCCCCTTTGTCAAACTCCCCCCACACACGTACTGCTCACTCTAATCTCATACCATCACATTCCATACTCTCTCCTACACCTTGTCCACAACCTTCCTTCACCCCACTTCAAAATGTACACACAACAATCCCCAAACCCTCCACGGACATCACCTCCACAAAAAGAACACCAATAAAAAATAATTCAGCTTTTTCATTCCCATGCCTCCTTTATATCAGACGGGGAGATCCCAGGTCCTCACGGAGCCTCCACTCATACTATGTTTTACTTCTCATGCCCCCTTTATATCAGGTGGAGAGATCCCAGACCCACTCAATACCTTTATTCCTCTTAAAGAAACACAGCACTGTCTTCTTCTCCAATCAGCAGTAGTCTGCTCCTCTTTACTCGGTATAATAATAAAAAAAGAAAAGTAAAAGAATGCAGGATGCCACGTGATCTTTCTTCTTCACAATCACACCACTGTCACCACACCAACACTCTACTCCACTCGCTCCAATGCTGACTCTTCCCCCACTTGAGCTGTTTTCTTCCTCAATGGGGCACTTACATCTCCTTGTTCTCCAGAGTTTATCTGTTATGGGGTTCCATCAACCGTCTGCACAATCTGGGACCGACGCCCGGCTCCAGAGAACAGACAGGAATTCAGGCAACATGACTCCTGTCCAAGGGACTGGTTGCTGCATGTGGGCACAGCCCCTCAGGATGTGCAGTCAGGAATACTCCATATTTGTGGAGAGGCTGGGTTCACATTGCGGTCACCAATTTATAAGGTAAACCTCCAGAAAACCAACCAAGAAAAAACAATCCACTAAGGAAAAAAGCTTGGTGCACTTCTTTGCAAGGAAAAAAAGGAGAAAAGTGACAGAGGGTGCCGTAGAACCTAACTGCCACGGAGCTCACTCTCTGGATTAGTTCAACAAATGCAATTAGGGAAATAGCAAATAATCATCACTCATGACACACACAGTATACAGTGTTATCCCACCACCCTCATTGGCTACCACCTGTATACATACTACCAGTCACCTATAATCCCTTGACCGATTGGCCACATCTTTATCTACCCCTGCCCTCTATCACTTTGTGTTCTACTTTGTCACATTGGTTACCCACTACTTGATTGGTCGGTTACGTGATATGTTATCCTCCCCACCGAGGGAATAAATAAGAGGTTTTCTTGATTGCAGACAAACAGGCACTCCCATTTTGCCTACCATTGCTGAACTACATTTGTTGGCCTCACCTCTCACTCCTCGTAGTACAAATCACAGGATGTTTAATTCCTTACCCACGCTTTATCGGCTGCCCCTCCTGGAAGTTCCTCCTTGGAATCTTCGAGACACCACTAACAGCCTCATTCTGAAGGATTTAGGGATTTTGTTTGTTGGCATCTGGTAGTTCAAAAGGGACAGTCATGTTTATTTGGGGAGCTAGGGTCCTAAATCTAGACCGGACCTTTGGAAGCTAGAAACCTCTGCCACGGCTAGAAACCTCTGACCCAGCTCTCATGGGCTGGACCTTTGGGGACAGGCGCAACTATGTCTAGGCTCAGCCATTAACATTCCTTTTGGATTTTCGCAGGCCTGCAACATGGGACAATTGTATTTTCTCTATCCAGACTGTCGGCCTCTACGTTTGGTTTCCCTGCTGGGGCTCGGGATCGTAAAGTGATTTGGACCACATTGCCATGTCATACTGCTACTTTCGCTGTGGCCTGTGGCAAACTAGAACTGACTTTAAATATGGCAGTACGTCAGTATTTCTCAAGATGGGGCCAGGGCCTACATTTGCTTTGGTTTACAATACGTTTCACTTATTAAACTTTGATATTGCTCATGCCCTATACTGGAACCTACCTTTTGGAAAACAATACATTTGTTATTCCCACGCTGCATTCCTCACCCCTCTGCAGTTGCACACATGCATTTCCTCACGCACAATTATTTTGTCATCAATCTAAATCATTTGGCTGCGCATGGAACCTGAATGTGCATCCCAACAGTGTATAAAGTCAGAAAAAGCCTGCCAGCCC
Source organism: Ambystoma mexicanum (assembly GCF_040938575.1). Lineage (NCBI taxonomy): Eukaryota > Metazoa > Chordata > Amphibia > Caudata > Ambystomatidae > Ambystoma > Ambystoma mexicanum. The sequence goes on from NC_090931.1 coordinate 725,082,054, forward strand.
AAGCCTAGGATGGCCCGAGCAAAGCAAGGCCTCAGCAAGGGGTCAGGGCTCTTACCAGCCCTTGTATTTCAATGATGTGTGGGTGATAGCTGTATTCAAACTCCAGGGCTTGGCTTCATCTGGGGTGCACATAGGTTTACCTTGCTTTCTTTTGGGGAGGTGTAGGCTCCACGACTATTGTGAAAGCCCAATCTCCCATTGAAAAAAAAACAAGATGTCAACCAATATAGAAAATAGGGGCCTCATTATGAGTTTGGTGGTATCTCAGCTGTAAATTCACTAATATACCACCAAACGGATTTACTGTCACCGTCACTTGGTCCAGCAGAATTTCCACTGGATTACAAGTGGCGGTATGAGGTCTCCCTGGGATTTCTGCAGAGTTACCGCTGGCAGTAATTCCACCGAAATTGCCATTTTTGGTGGTAAGATGGCAGAATTACCTCGAGCATTTTGCTGGAAGTTTTTCCTCCACCTTATCTCCAAACACATAGTTTGGCGTTGCGGTAATGCACTGGTAACTCGATTACCAGTGCATTACCACTATTTTTGGCCATACCACTGAACTCATGGAAGTTAGGGCTGCTGCAGCACTTTACATTTCCTAGATGTGAACTTTAATTATTTATGTATCTATTTACTTACTTTACGTGCAGGCAACTATTAATTGCAAAGATACTGTGCCACACCCATATATAACTGTGGATATAATTTAAAGTAGCCCTGTCTGTGAACCATATAACAGAACATCTGTCCCCCACCCTTTGGCAATAATAAGCATAAGCCAAAACAAAGGCCAGTGTGTATAAAGAATATATATTTCCACAAAATCACACAACATGCCACCTTACTCCATGGCACAAAACAAAGCTTCAATACCAATAGGTAGAACTTTATTCACGTTTTGATGATATAATTCACAAATATTCAAAACTCCACATGTGTATTTTCAATCCTGCCCTCATGCAAAACGACATGCAGGTTGAATAAGCACTTTAAATAAGGGGGTCACTCACAATTCATTAAATGTAAAAATGCAAGCAGGACTTTGAAACATGACTGGAAAATATGCTTGGCAATATCCTTTACATGAAGTTTGATTTAAATAAAATGCACCACTTTTCTGTTGGTCAAAGACATGTCACAAATGCAGCACTCTTTATTTTGATCTCCCTGTGCACTTGGCAATGCTGGCAGTGTTGGAGCAAAGGAAGGAAAAAACAACTCTCCATATGATACAATTAGTGTACTGTAAGATAACAGTATCTTTGAGCAACCACTTAATAAATATTGGCTGCGTACTGTGTAATCAATAACAAGCAATGTTTCCTAAAATTACATTTTTAATTCATTTTTATCTATCCAGCACAAGTAACACAAATATTAAAAAACATATATACACAACATAGCAATATACAGTGATAAAATTATTCCACCTCATAAAATCAAAGTCACAAAATACTTAATGATAAAACAACAGTGGCAACTTAATTTCTCTTATTCCCCACTCTGTTGAAAAAGCCCAATTTATATAACTGTCTGTCCTATATGTTGCAAATAACTGGACATTCTTCAGGGGCAGAAATTTGTCTTGTGCTTCAGGTAAATCTTTTTCATTCCTCTACACACCAGATTCCTATATCTAAGGGTACATACAAAATCATACACATTACTAAACGGGCATGTTGGGTCTGATTAATCATCCTAGCCAAACCCTAATCACCAATAGGGTGGAACGATATACAGTTAATAATATACCTGAACCAGTAGTCGGAAGAGGTAAGTGTTTTCAAACTTTATAGTAAACCAATTTTTGCTCTTCATCTATCTAGCAAATAGAAGGGTTCACTCAGAGCGACAGGTACCTGAACCCAATTACAAAAAACTAACCTTAGTAAGCAAAGGTTTAGCATTACCACTACCTCAAAAAGGGTAGAACATATCGAAAGGGACACATCACACACGTAAAGTGCTCACCCGTAGATGATAGAGTATGTCTTCTTGTGGAAAAAATGTATTAAAGTGGGAGTCTTCAGTTGTAAGCCCCTATCCCTCAGTGTTAGTCATCAGATTTCTAAAGGAAAGGTGTAAATACAGCGACACTTAGTGAGTTTAAAGTGTCTGTAAATTCTTGAATATATACATTTAGAAACCCAAAAAAAGGGACCATTACCTTTTTCATGCTGGCCAAATAGGAATGGTCAGAATCCACTCCCTACTCCTTCATACAAATGGTTCAAGGCAAGGATATCTCAAACCTAGCCTACAGGTAGGATCAAAAACAGAGAGACCCCGGAGGCAGTATTAGCCTTCATCCGTCATTCTCTCTAGTTTGAAAAAATCATGATGTTAGTTTCCAAACTAGCTCACATCATGTCAATCTCTCTTATTTGACACAATCATGATGCTAACTTCCAAACTAGCTCACGCCCTCTCTCTTACCTTGCACAGGGCAGGCACTGCAGTAAAGAAAGGTGTCAGCAATTTTGCCGCGGGTATGGATGGATCCGACCAACAACCGCAGTCTTCAAAATGAAAAAGCTTTTGTCGCGTCATCACGCAATATGTTGACGTCATCAAGCCATACGCTGCGTGATGATGTCACGTGTCAATACCCGAGATTTTGCCGGGCAACCAGAAATACAGTGTGATTGCGATCTAATTTTCATCACAAATGGGCGCAAGTAGAAATCAACATAGGCAGATAATTGCCCTGTGCAAGGTAAGAGAGAGGGTGTGAGCTAGTTTGGAAGCTAGCATCATGATTGTGTCAAATAACAGAGATTCACGTGATGTGAGCAGGTTTGGAAACTAGCATCATGATTTTTTCAAACTAGAGAGAATGACGGATGAAGGCTAATACTGCCTCTGGTGTCTTTTTGTTTTTGTTCCTCCCTGTAGGCTAAGTTTGAGATATCCTTTCCTTGAACCATCTGTATGAAGGAGTAGGGAGTGGATTCTGACCATTCCTATTTGGCTAGCATGAAAAAGGTAATTGTCCCTTTTTATGGGTTTCTAAAAGTGTATATTCAAGAACTTACAGAAACTTTAAACTCACTAAGTGTCACTGTATTTACACCTTTCCTTTAGAAATCAGATGACTTACACTGAGGGATAGCGGCTTACAACTGAAGTTTCCCCCTTTAATTAATTTTTTCCACAAGAAGACATACTCTAACATCTACGGGTGAGCACTTTATGTGTGTGATGTGTCCCTTTCGATATGTTCTACCCTTTTTGACGTAGTGGTAATGCTAAACCTTTGCTTACTAAGGTTAGTTTTTTGTAATTGGTTTCAGGTACTTGTCGATCTGAGTAAACCCTTCTATCTGCTAGATAGGTGAAGAGCAAGAATTGGTTTTGCTAGAAAGTTTGAAGACACTTACCTCTTCCGACTACTGGTTCAGGTATATTAACTGTATACCGTTCCGCCCTATTGGTGATTAGGGTTTGGCTAGGTTGATTAATCAGACCTAAAATGCCCATTTAGTAATGTGTATGTTATTTTATGTACCCTTAGATATAGGAATCTGGTGTGTAGAGGAACTAAAAAGATCTACCTGAAGCACAAGACAAATTTCTGCCCCTGAAGAATGTCCAGTTATTTGCAATATATAGGACAGAACCTTTGTGCTTTTTCAACACAGTGGGGAATAAGAGAAATTAAGTTGCCACTGTTGTTTTATCATTAAGTATTTTGTGACTTTGATTTTGTGAGGTGGAATAATTTTCTTACTGAATATTGTTATGTTGTGTATATATGTTTTTTTTAATGTTTTGTTACTTGTGCTGGAAAGAGAAAAATGAATTAAAAATTAAATTTTAGGAAACATTGCTTGTCATTGATTACCCAGTACGCAGCCCATATTTGTTAAGTGGTTGTTCAAAGATACCGTTATCTCAGGGTACACTAATTGTATCATATACAGAGTTGTTTTTTCCTTCCTTTGGTCAAATATATTTATATTATATCCTCACTTGGTAGGAGGGAGTATCACCTTAGTGTGCGGCAACCCTTGAATTAAATAATTCGGCAGTGTTGAGCACAACACATTTTTCAGAACCAAACCCTTTTTATACGGATGGATCCCTTTTTCCTGCACAACTAGGCAGTACAAAAAAGTTTTCTGTCAGGAGTCACTGTAGAGAGTGTTCTTTTAAATTCTGGGACTTTACTCTATTTAATTTAGCAAAACACTGTTCTGCCCCATCACAAACCCAGATATTCAGTTTTCAATGGAAAGCCATCTGCTTTAAGGCAGGGTCTGGGGAATGAGGAACAGTAGGGAATTTATTTTTTTTATGCACCCCTCCACTTTAGAGTAATAAAGTAAGGTATACTCACTTAATTTAAATGACTATACCTTTAATCAGCACTAGGAGAGGGATTGAGGGTTTCAAACTCCCCCAAATTCACCCCGTTTTCTTTGACAATATGGGAGTTATTAAATCATTATTTAGCAGATCTACTTGGTCTGCCCACCCAATCAATAAGGGGAAGGTATTACATAAAAATGTTCCTCACAAGGCTTGGTTCTGTTAGACAATTGTACTTACCTTTAACAGCTCTGAGTTTTGGTGCACAGGAAAGGACATCACCCCAGGGGCCATCTCATGATATGATATGATATGATATGATTGTTTATTTATATAGCGCCTATACACAATGTGTTTCAAAGCACTTCAAGGCAAGGGAGGGAACAAGGGAAAATACAACCACATTCTTACAGGCCATGAACAGTAAGGATGTGAAATTAACTATCGTACTCGGCCTGGCGACATTTCAGATAGTGCAAGAGAAAAGACAAAGATAAGGAAGGGAGGGGGAGAGTGGGAAGGAAATGGAAACAGACAGGCGACTACCGTATTAGGCCTGACGACATTTCTGGTAGAGCCGGAGAAAAACAAAAGGTGAGGGAGAGGGGTGCAGAAAGGGAGGGGAGGAACAAAACAAGCGACTGCCATACTAGGCCTGACAACATTTCAGATAGTGCTGGAGGGGTCGTGGGGAGGAAAAAAACATTAATGGGAGGATGGAGGAAACAGACGAGGTTGCTATCATATTAGGTCCAGGGACAATTCTGATAGAGTAAGTGCATAGAAGAAAGTAAGGGGAGGAGATAGGAAAAGGGAGAAGGGAAAGGAGGAGAGAAAAGAGAGTAAGCCGTCAGAAAGAGTGGAAAAGCAAGAGTGGAGAGCGAATACAATTGCAGAAGTCAGTAGTGACACATAATGTTACAAGCCAGGATACAAGATGAAGCTGGGAACAGCATGATTCAGGGCCACCATGAGTACAAGATGCAAAGGAAGTCCAGCATGAGAGTTGAGAAAGAGTGACACACCTTGAATGAATGAAGTCCATAAAAGTCAAATCCAGCATTGGCCACAAGACAGTGATGGTGAAGGAAGGCACCAGGTGGGCGGGGCTTGCTAAGTGGTGAAAAAGAGCAGCAGGCAGGAAGGTACCAGGTGGGTGGGGCTTAGGCCAGGTGACCTAGATCCACTTGCACCTGCTCCCCATCTGCAAAGGAAAAGAAGCTGGAGGGCTCCTTAAGTAGGGAAACAGAGCGGCAATCAGGAAGGCACCAGGTGGGTGTGGCTTGCTAAGTGGTGAAAAAGAGCGGGAAGCAGGAAGGCACCAGGTGGGCGGGGCTTGCTCAGTGGTGAAAAAGAGCGGCAAGCAGGAAGGCACCAGTTGGGCGGGGCTTGCTAAGTGGTGAAAAAGAGCGACAGGCAGGAAGGCACCAGGTGGCCGGGGCTTAGGACAGGTGACCTAGATCCACTTGCACCTGCTCCCCATCTCCATGGTAAAGGGCAGGGACCCGGTCAGACTCCAACATCAGTCATGGATACCCTCCAGCAGCACTCTACTTGTCTCTCCTTGAATGGATCACTGCATCTGTCTCTTTCCTTTGTTTCCTCCATCTACCTGGCAATACTGGCTTTCCAGCAATTTTTCCAGCTGTTCACACTCAAATAATTTCATACAGCTCTCCTCTTGCCATTGTGCACACCCTTATCAAATTTAAACTGCACCCACAAAATATCAAAATGATCATTTGCCAGCTTATTGGCTCTTGATCTGGATTGGATATCTACTGTCCTCCCATTTTCTCTGATTGGTCCAATTTAGTTACTAGACTACATTCTAGGAAGTTAATAAGTCCACCCCCTTTAATTATCTTTCTGAACAATTTTACAGTTGATGATACAATCTACACTACAACATGGCAATTGTTTTCAAGTTACCAATAAGCATCATAACAAATATATATATATATATATATATATATATATATATATATATATATACGACCATGAGCCCGGAATTCTTTTACTTAAAATGATTTGTCTGAAAATAACCTCTAATATAGCTGCCCAAAGTTCCGGATTAGATCTTAACATTGTATTAGAGAGGCCGTCCGGACCAGGAGCTTTGGATTTGTTTAATTTCTTAATATAAAATACAATGGGCCTCATTACGACCCTGGCGGAGAACCATGGTGCAATTTGCACCATGGTCCATGGCGCTAAGCTGCCAACTCCGCCATGGTGGTTGGCGGACTTACCGCCCCATTCCGACCTTGGCGGGGCGGTAAGTCCCCAATCCCCATTTACCCTTCCCCATTCCCATTTTTGCCCCATAGGGTATAATGGGAGTGGGGAAGGCGTTAATTACGCCACCGTAAATTACGGTGGCGTAATTAACAACAAGTCCCGTAGCGCCATGGATTTTTCCGCCTGCAAAAAGCAGGCGTAAAAATCACCATGGCGCTACGGGAACTCGTAGTCAGGCGGAAAGGGGCGCCATGGTTTACGCCGGCGTAAACCCGTTTCCGCCAGGGTCGTAATGAGGGCCAATGTCCAGAGTGTCAAAGGCTAGATCTTGAGCCTCCTCCATGTAATAATTGCAGGTAGTTTGTGCATAATGTACGTCTGCGTATAAGGAGTTATAATATTGGATCCATATTTCCTCGGGTACAGCATTGATTTGTATTATATATTGCTTTGACCCATAGACAGATTTAATAAGGCCCCACACTAGGGCAGAGTTTTTGGATTCAATAGATTGCAGCATAGAGTGAGCATCTTGCATCATCATATGTGCCCGTCGCTGTTTTATCCAATTTCTGTATTTATTTTTACATTTGGATATCAGAGAAACCCTGTCAACCATGGTGTGACTTCTTATATGACGGATTTCTCTTCTCATTGCAGATTTTCTGTCAGTAACCTCAGCATAATAGGCATGCGAGTGTTGGAGCTGTGCTATATTAGTATTTTCCAAAGGTTTCTTGAATAGTTGTAGGGCGGCTACATAAAGGCCGTCCATGTATTGTAGGTCAGGCTTAAGAATGTCTTTTGGGTAAGTCACTGCGAAAAGAAGATCACTAAGATTTTGGGGAGACCATTTATAACTGTTGCCCTTAGTAGACACCCTTAAGTCAATGGTAAGGATGTCATGTGTACTAGTACATATTTCATCTGGTAGAATCCAAGACAAATGAAGCAGGCTATGGTCACTGGCAGCCTGCTTTGATACTTCAAAAGTAGAGGCAGCATGTTCTGAATTAGTATAGATATAATCTATGGTAGATTTAGCAGGGCCTTGTTGCCAGGTTGTTTTGAATGGGATATCACCACATATGGCACCATTTATCATATGGAGTCCCCTTTCTTGCATCAAGGCAATCCATTGGCTCTTGGATTGGCTCATCTTTCCCCCCTTGACGTTCATGCAATCCATGTTTATAACGCCTCCGATCACAATATATCGACCATTTGATCACTATCAATTTTGTCTAAACATTTATTCAGATCTAAGAAAAAACGTTTTTCTGTGATGTCGAGGTGATTCCAATATATATTCACGCAGGCGATACCATAATTTTTATTTGAGATACAAGTCAATTGCATGTAACTGCCAAATGAGGCCCACTTCTCAGCTCTCATTCCAATGTTTGCGGTAAGGAGACCAGCTTTTGGGCGCCCTCTTGCTAATTTAATAGCGGGTTCAAAGATTATCGTGTGATTTTCCCATACTGGAGGCGTAGCCTGCCAGGTCTCCTGTAGCATTACAATATCAAAGGAACTTAGGACATGTTTAGAAGAAGACCCAAGATGCATATGTCCTCTGGTGTTCCAGTAAGCAAGTTGAAAAGATCTTTTTTTTTTTCCATCGGCTGCTAGCTATCATTGGTTCACTGTTTTGGTTTGTGCAAATGTCGTTATTATTTTAGGTTGATTATCATCTGCTGTGAAATACTTAATTGTCATTGGATCAATTTGTCTTTCTGCAATTCGCAACTTTTTCATTAATATGTTCCGTTGATGTGTTCACATGCTTTGAGGGGTATATATTAGCCATATTTGATGTTCCCATGCTGTTAGCTTTTTTTTCATTTCTAACTTGCCATATGGAGTATTTTACAATTGCAGACGACATCCAAATTTTAACCACAGATTTGTCATGATCATCAATGAACTCAATTTGTGCAAAATCTTCAGACTTAATTTCTTGTAGCGCTTGTATACTTTGCATTATGTTTAACACCGAAGAGCGATTTAGGTCATATAAGCCGAATTCGCCTCCTCGGCATTGCAGTACAAGGCTCACTTGAGAAGAATCACTACATTTTTTACGTCTGTTAGTCTTTTCTTGATGTGAAAAACACCCATGGATTTCAAAATTTCCTCTCGCCTTTCCTCTAGTGTTATAAATGTGGGTTCTTTTACAGATTTTTCATTTCCTCCCCATTGTTCTTTAGTTTGTATTTTTTCTGAGGGCAGAAAGGTTTTTAAACCATCCATGGGCAATTCGTATTTACAGATCTCAGTTACCAGCTTATCTAGAGGTTCATAATTGAGTTCCTTGGAAGGACCATCTGTGTTTCCTCTAGGGGCAAATTGTATCCCCGGTAGACTCGGTTTGCTTCTATTGATCGCTATGTATTTTCCGTACAAAAGCCGCACTTTTTTCTTTTATTCTGTTATCAGGGGTGGTAAGTCGTTTGATAAATTGACTCGAATTCTTTTTCTTAACATTATTCATCAATTTTAGATTCTTCGATTTCTTGCCTTCAGCTGGAATAGTGGAAATTTGTTTTTTCCCTTTTTTTTGTCACGCTAAATAAATTGTAGGTTTCGCTTTTGCCCATAGAGGAGACAACAGATGGGTTAATCCCTATAACAGGCTCTTTTTCACTCTCTTTTCAAGCAATTTGATCTTCTGTAGTCTTGATTTTGGCTGCTTTCTGCTCTTGGTGATCGATAGTTTTGATCCTGCTTTCTTCATAACTAACACAGTTAGAGCTGACTATGTCTTTGACTGTACAGTTCATGAATAAGTCAGTTTGTGTTTGCTTGACCTCATTTGTGAGCACTTTTTTCATCTCTTTTTTAGAAATATTACACAAATCATTAGAGATTTTAGGTTGTGGTTCCTGACACAAGGTATTTTTGTTTTCCAACAGCTCCCTTAGTAAAATATTTTGATCAAGTAATCTGGCATCAAGTGTTTCATACAGTTTGGCAAGAGAAAAGAGCGCCGTGTTCATGACTTGTAATGTGAGTTCAGAAGAAGCCATCACAGGAGGGCTTTGGTTAGAATTTGATCCTTTCTTATTACGTTTAGAACGTTTTGGTGTATGTTGAGTAAATGATGTAGATAACGACGAAGAATCGGCAGAGCATTCTGGAAACATTTCTGGTGATTGAGACAAATGGTCTGCGCTAGCTTCTGAACCAAGTTGTTCCTTTTGCACAACTAAATCCACTAATTTGCTTTCACGTTGGGGTGTTTCCATTTCATTACCATTTGTCTCATCAGCATTGTTTGTGTTATCAACAACATCCAAAACAATAGTATCAGAGGGGGAAACATTTTGCACACCGGGGCCCTCATGTATCATGATCTCTGCCACGATTTTGTTGTCGGTAGGGATAGCAAACTCACCCAAGAGGTTTTGTTCAGAAAAAGCTGCAAGCAGAGAGTCCAAAGGTGTACATAAATCTATCGGGCCCGGAAGCTCTGGTGCAACCTTCTCTGGACTAATTATGGTGCCCCATTGTTACTTTTACAGCTCACCTCGCTTTCTTTCGGTATTTCGTCATGGGATTCTGGTATATTATCAGCATAAAATGTCCTAATGTCACTTGTGTGTGATAAAGAGCGACTCCTTGCTGACCCACGACTTAGGTGGCCACTGTTATTACTCTTCGGGGTGGTATGTGTATTTTGTAATTTGTCTACCAATGGTTCAAAATTTAGCGGCATGTCAGTCCGCAAAGAATATAATTTCATCATGTTTGGATTTAGTTAACACAGAGGTTTTACAATAACACAACGTGCCATACCGTCACCGCTCACTGTGCAAAGTGAACAGTAAACAGTTCACTTCTGGGTCACTTCCGGGTGCGCTACGCACTTGGATTTAGTAGGAGGGAGTGGGCGGGGATGAAGGCGTGTTAATGCGCTGTCTCCAATCACAGTTAGGCTGCAGGATACGATGACAAAACAGAGAAAAAAGAAGGGGGGGAGGGTCAAAACAGCAGCTCACAGTATGATTGAAAGCTTGAAAGCTACAGCTACAGCTGAATAGCTACAAAGGGGTAATGCTGAAATTAAACAAATAGACAGTCTAATTACTTGTTGGTCAGGCACAAAGGTGGTGCCTTTGAAGACGTCCTCTCGCCGCTGAATTTCAAAGACCGCAAGATTCACGAGCCGCGCAACACAAACTTTGCTCAGCGTGCTCTCACAGTAAACAGTTCACTTCTGGGACACTTCCGGGTGCGCGCACGGGTGCCCTACGCACTCGGATTTAGTAGGAGGGAGTGGGCGGGGATGAAGGCGTGTTAATGCGCTGTCTCCAATCCAGTTTGAATGGCAGATTTTTGTAATGTATTCAAAAAATATAACAGTATCAACATGAGATTTTCTATAAAAACATCTAATTCAATAAGCTACCATCTCCCTGTATCTCCACTTAGTGACATCTTTGGCAAAGCTGTCATCAAATTTCAGCATATAGCTTAAGTTCTCAAGGTTGAGTTTTTACCTCATCATATAGGTCTTCTCAAAAGCAGTTCAAGCATATTTGAACCATTTTAGTGCACATTGAGAACCCAAGATAATCAACAAAATATGATCCTCCATAAACCTATGGCCATCCCTAACAGCATGCATGATTTTAAATGTAAGGCTCTTCACATTTCTTCTCCTCAGAAAACTTAACATGCAGTTTAGGCCATCTGCTAATTTCTTGACATGGCCTGCTATTAAGTCATTAGCTCCTTTCAAAGTTAATAGCCGGACCATGGGTCTGCTTATTTTATCTGAACAGAGGAAGACAACTCGACCCAGTCTCTCATGGGTCATTCTCTGGTACATGTCAACAGTCAGTCGGATCCTGGGAGGGACCACACATTGATTTACATTTTTGAGCATTCTTCAAAGTTCACTCATTAGCCAGGTCTTTGTTTACACACTAATCATCCGTTTTACCATAATACAACCTTAGTCCGACAGAATCTTGGTCCCTTTCTTGGCTCTGTGAGCTTCAAATATATTTTTAGATAGATATATAAGGCAATGCTTGACCTATTGGTTTGGTGTGGAAAAATCACTGAGCTCAGCACAGCTCTTTGTTTAGTTCCTATGAACAGCAAATACATGATGTTTTTACATTCTAACTTTTCTACATGGGACTTGCACCAATGTCTAGCAATGCAAAATATATATTTTTTATCTTCATTCTCGCAGTTTATTTTAAGACAGTTTTGACGAGCCACCAGTTTCCTTAATTTGTGCCTTTAAATGTACTTCTGGTAAGTTGAGTTTCATTTTCCATGAGTTCCTTTCCTTTCAGGCTTCAGAATGTGTCCATTTCTATTGTATGTGTCCTAGTAACAAAAGCAAATGGCATGCAATCAGCAGCTGTATAGTTTCCTAGATGCTAGACAACAATGACATTTGGAGGGCCAGTCAGTCAGTACTGCCAATTGGACATTCACTGTTGCATGTTTGGTTTCTGTGCCCAGTGTCTGAGTTGAATTCTCTGTTGCCTGAACAATTGTGGGGTATGATGGCAGAACGCCTATGAGCCTACCAGTGGAATTGTGACACTGTTAAAATGCTTGCTAGAGGCCTTTGTCTCGGTGAGGACAGACGAATTTGGGACAGTCCATGCATAATATTCAATTTGGCTGTATAGGTTTATCAGTATTTAAATCTATTACATGCTTTCATAAGAGTAAACAACAGTGTTGTGTACTTTAAATACTGTTATAGTCTACTTTTAGGACTAAGCCTCAGTAGCTTACACTGAGCAAGTGTGGATCATGATAGTTGTAACTATCCTTACCATATAATTGTGTTTTTTCGTGGTTGCTATGAGTCATTTTCAGTCTCAAAAAGCAAGGGTCTACCTTTGTCGAAGTGCTGTGTGAAACATGTGGGCTTTGAATTAGGATGTGTGGAGAATGCTAGTTGACAATCCACATGACATGTGGTCATATGAACGGCTTCTTTGAGTATGTTTACTCATCAATGGCTTCTTGGATTCTGCTTGGGATCTGCTGTGGATACCACTCTGATTTCAAGGCTTCTGATCAGCTCAAGGCCAGCTAGATTTCAGAAGGATGCAGTCTTCCCCTCCCAAATGCGAAGGACAAGCAGTGGGACATAAGTCCCTAACCCTTACCCCGCTGCATTGAATTTCTGCCTGTATTACACTATGAGACTCAGCCACTGATGCTTCTTTATGTCATCTGTGGTCCTGATGTGGGAGGATACAGCCAAAATCTTGTTGCAGATCATGCCCTGTAACCAACCCCTCTCCCTGGCAGTGGTTTGAAACATGAATTTCGCCAACCACTGGTTGCCTTCTTTAACACCACATTGGCTTGTATAATCAAATACAGTTACTTACCACTGCTGCCCGTTTCCTCGTATGCCTGTGCACTCTGCCCTAAATTTGACTGTGTTATGACATTTTAAATGGATGCCAGCAGGAAGTGAATGATTTAATATAATATGGATTGTGTTTCCAAAAGCTCCACTGCACACCTTGCCATTTTGCGTACATGCGGTAACAATACTTCAGCATGCCATAGCATAATTTTCCCGTCGTTACATGCAGATTTTTCTAGAAATCATAGGGGCAGCATAGCCGTTACCACTAAGTGGTGGGGAAGCCTTAAATGTGCAGACACCCCCAGATTAGTGTGTGCTTTAATAATTACCAAATGCGGTAATCTGGTGCGAGTATGCACCCAACACAATGGATGCCTGTGATGGAGTATGAATTCAATATGTTGCACAGGCACCATAAAGATGTAATTTTTAAACTATTAGTGATGTCCTGATGAAGCTTTTAGACATCACTTTGCATGACGTGGCTTCTAGGTTAATATTTATAATATTAAAATCAAACTACGAGTTCCAAAATGCAAATAGTTTTTGGCTGAAAAGAAAAGACTGGCTCAAGGTGTCTCATTTGAAACGATGCCACTTGGCAGTCATGACTTAGTAGATGTGATTTGTTAAACTAACTGGACTTGATTTCCATTGTAACGTTGTAACGTTGTAACGTTGTAAGCTAATTTTATTGGAAGGCACTGACTGCAATTTGGCTGGCTGGGAGACGTGTTTGCATTATTAGATTTTAAATAAACGTTTTAGAAAATATTTTAACGTGGATGTTGGCCTCACGCCCACCTGTGTACTTGCTGATTAGGCAGATAATTGAAAGCAGTGCTTTGCTTCAACCTCTGCAATCAAAGGGCATTCATGAGATTAACCTGCTCGTATGAAAGAATGTAGGCTCCCTGTTGGGGGTTTGAGCAGCCGTTTCCAGAATTGAATGCCGAGTTAGAAAGCAAAGGAATGCTGGAAATCAAACAAGATTTAATTATATTGTATTCAAGTCAAAGCAAACAAACTGTCAAGGTATATTTTTATTTGACATTTTACTATAATTACTATAATGCCTCCTTGTTAAAATATATCATATACTTTCTCTCATATCTATCTATCTATCTATCTATCTATCTATCTATCTATCTATCTATCTATCTATCTATCTATCTTTCTTTCTTTCTTTCTATCTATTTTTATATTGTACCACTCACCCGCAGGCCTCTTGATTTAACACTTTGGATTGTTGTGACCTCTTTGCTTGTCCTACAGTGCACACATTTCACAAGTAATATTTTCTTCAAATGTGGAGCCGGCTGAACTCAATGCAGCAATCAATATTTCATTCGGGCACCATATGATTGCTTTGTTTAGTGATTGGCTGTGCATTACTCCATGGTGCACAGTGACCTACTCGAACGAGAGGACCTGTGGAAGGTAGGTCAGGTGAAGTCTGGACTAATAATGTGTATGCATGTAGCACGTGTTACCACAACAGTGCTTTAAATCACTGTTGCCACGGTCACCGAAATTAGTGAAGCTCAACTCACCAACACAGAAAGGATGCAAAGCATTCTGCCCTGCCTTGATTCAAACTCTTAGTTTTAGCATATACATCAATAAACTATTAGTTTGGAAATGTCAGAACCTTAAAAATTGTGAGTTGATGAGGGATCCCTGACAGTAGAAATGTCTGTACTGTCTTAATAGTGATCTGCAGGCTGGTCTGCATCTCCTAATGAGGTTTGGGTAGATTCACAGGTTCCCGTAGATGTTTCTTCAAGCCAAAGTCTGCCCGAAACTCCTTTAAGTGGCATACATCTTCTGCAAAGTTCAGAAGAAGTTTAGGCTCCTTTGGGTTGGTTCGGAGAATACACAAAATAACCTAAAAGGAAGGGAGATACAAGTTAGTGCAAAGGGAGGTATTGAATTAGGCTGGTTGGGGGTGCTTGCAGAATTAAGATATTTCCTGTGCTACTCATGAATTGGTACATTCAAGTTGGCATCCTTCATGTGAGTTGATAAGCCAATCTCCAGAAAGCAGTGCATCTCTCAATTATGCAGTTGTCTGCAAATTGAAATCACAGTAAAAGGTGAATCTGTTGAGGACTCTCAGGTTGGTCACAGGCTGAAAGGCATTGTACTACTTGCGCAACAATAAAACGTTGCTGGCTTCTAGACTTGGGAGAAACACACACCTCTCTATGGCTCTTTCCTCTAACAACGCCCACACCTCATGAGAAAGTAACCTCTAAATCATCCGAGATACTGACATCTCCTATGTAAGGCTAAAGTGCAGAGGCAGGATCTCAAAACCCTGACTACTCCAAATGACTCAGGGATTTTGAGAAAGGTCATGCCAGATTCTGATGAATTGCAGAATACCTAACTTCGAGGGGAGAAGATGCCTTTGGGGGGCTTGAAGTTCTGCTGGACTTCGTACTGAAGGGCTTGATGTTCTAGTAAGGCGCACAGTTGTGTAATCTCTACCTTGATCAGCTCAGCGAGAAACCAATGCATAGATGCCTCCACCGTGTTAATGGCCATGAAGGTTGTAACATACTTCTCTTTACAAATTCATCCGCCAAAAGAGTAGATCATGCCCCCAAGGACCATTTGACTCAGCCCTGTCACCCAAGCTTGTTTTTGATTGTTGATAACTAAATGGCATCTCACAGGAAGAAGAGAGCCTTCTCAGCCCAACTGCTGACTTCTGAAGCATCCAATAGGTCACCCCCTAACTAGGCCTTCTGTGCCGTATTTGGCATCATTATCAAGGGTCCAGAGGTGTCCAGAACACTGTATTGTCTGATGTACCAGGCACAGTCAATTCCTGTTCCCAAATCTTTGATATATTTGGAAAAAAGATTGTCATCTCCTTTTCAGAAGTCTGAGTCTCATTATCCAACCACAGGAGAGTAGGCCAGGAACATTCTGCCTTCATCTTGCAAGTATCGGGAACCAGTATCCAATTTGGAGTACAAGGCTGTGTTAGCAGATTTCCCCATGAACGTCCTTTTGTCTAGAACTGGGATGAGGAAGAGAACTAAGATCAAACATAGGAGACCGACACAGAGTCCTGAAAGCATGCCAATACATCATGTGGGTTCAAATCATCACTATCAGTGTCCCTGTGTGCCGTCCCTGAAGTGAGCAGAGAAGAACTGCTCCATGGGTCTGTAGGTGATGAGATTTGCTGTACCTTTAAGCTAGTTTAATAGTCTCTCTTGGCCTGGGGTGTAGATAAGGCAACGAATACATCTTTGAGGGACAGCGCTGCAGTTGTCCATTACCTGGGTTTGGATGGCAGCTGAAGGGCAGTGCACACGTCACTCTCTTGCACAAGTTGTTTCTTTTTGTGGGGGCTTTTGAATATGGTGGGGTTACACCATGTTGCTAGATAGTGCCGCCTCACCCTCCTCTGGAAGCCTCACCCCTGAGTGGCCTCTTGCAAATGAAGGGCTGCTATACCCATAGAGGAATAACATATTTTAGAGAGGGCTGCAAGAATCTTGTCAAAGGATTTTATTTGTAGAATTGGGCACTGAAAAGTTCACTAACTCCCCACACTTTCACCCCCAGGAGCAAGTAGCAGAGCCTTTGTCCTATTGCTTATGGCAGCGTCCATTATATTATTGCTGGCAACAATTCCTCCAGGAGACAACAGGCAAGAGATACCACCAAATCTAAGCATAAAATATGTCCCCAGTACAGCCCACAGAGCACCAGGCATTCCACCACCCAGATTATTTCTCCTTGAGCAAATCATGCTTAAGAGCAGTGTTATCTGCTTGCAGGTTATGTCATTAACAATGAAGAACCCGTTAGTGTGAGGGATACAGTGGGCTTCAGTTAAAGGCTGCACTGGTAAGAACAGGTGTGTCAGAGCCTGGGACACACACATTGATGTTCCAAAAAGCAAAGAGTAGGCAATCCTGCATTGTAACACAAAATACATCCAATGTATGTACAATAGAATAATCCAACTACCAAATAACACAACATTGTGGAGAACTTATCTGAACGAGTGCAGCATTTTAAGCAGTAAGGGAAGAGGAAGGACTAGTCAAGGCCCTCGAGGACAAGGCTCGTGCCTGTTCTCAGCCTGTTCACTGCCGACTCTGCCGTCTGCCAGACCCCCTGGACCTCTACATTCACCTGCCTAGGTAACTTTGCGCCTGCAACAACTACGCTCCGCCGTACCTATAACCCATCTGCCCCGTACATATCTTATGGGAACGCTATCCCCGCTGACATTTGTTGTGCTTCAGCATCCTGCCCTATCCCAAAGTCACACTACTTCTCAACATATTAGCAGCCTCTATACACGAACTTGGTCCAGGTGCCCGGCTGCACCCTCTCTCAATACATGTGTGCCCTTTTTCGATCTCTCACTTAGACGATGTTATGTACTACAGTCAATGGTGTGATCAGTGTATGTGAGGTGAATTGTGCCTTATGGTCGCCCCCAGACCACATCTGCATTGTGTAGTGCCTTATGGTCGCCCCCAGACCACTTTTGCATTGTGTTGTGCCTTATGGTCACCCCCAGACCACTTTTGCATTGTGTCGTGCCCTATGGTCGCCCCCAGACCACATCTGCATTGTGTAGTGCCTTATGGTCGCCCCCAGACCACTTTTGCATTGTGTTGTGCCCTATGGTCGCCCCCAGACCTCATCTGCATTGTGTAGTGCCTTATGGTCGCCCCCAGACCACTTTTGCATTGTGTTGTGCCCTATGGTCGCCCCCAGACCACTTTTGCAATGTGTTGTGCCCTATGGTCGCCCCCAGACCACTCCTGCATTGTGTAGTGCCTTATGGTCGCCCCCAGACCACTTTTGCATTGTGTTGTGCCCTATGGTCGCCCCCAGACCACTTTTGCATTGTGTTGTGCCCTATGGTCGCCCCCATACCACTTTTGCATTGTGTTGTGCCCTATGGTCGCCCCCAGACCTCATCTGCATTGTGTAGTGCCTTATGGTCGCCCCCAGACCACTTTTGCATTGTGTTGTGCCCTATGGTCGCCCCCAGACCACTTTTGCATTGTGTTGTGCCCTATGGTCGCCCCCAGACCACTCCTGCATTGTGTAGTGCCTTATGGTCGCCCCCAGACCACTTTTGCATTGTGTTGTGCCCTATGGTCGCCCCAGACCACTTTTGCATTGTGTTGTGCCCTATGGTCGCCCCCAGACCACTCCTGCATTGTGTAGTGCCTTATGGTCGCCCCCAGACCACTTTTGCATTGTGTTGTGCCTTATGGTCGCCCCCAGACCACTTTTGCATTGTGTCGTGCCCTATGGTCGCCCCAGACCACTTTTGCATTGTGTTGTACCCTATGGTCGCCCCCATACCTCATCTGCATTGTGTAGTGCCTTATGGTCGCCCCCAGACCACTTTTGCATTGTGTTGTGCCTTATGGTCGCCCCCAGACCACTTTTGCATTGTGTCGTGCCCTATGGTCGCCCCCAGACCACATCTGCATTGTGTAGTGCCTTATGGTCGCCCCCAGACCACTTTTGCATTGTGTTGTGCCCTATGGTCGCCCCCAGACCTCATCTGCATTGTGTAGTGCCTTATGGTCGCCCCCAGACCACTTTTGCATTGTGTTGTGCCCTATGGTCGCCCCCAGACCACTTTTGCATTGTGTTGTGCCCTATGGTCACCCCCAGACCACTCCTGCATTGTGTAGTGCCTTATGGTCGCCCCCAGACCACTTTTGCATTGTGTTGTGCCCTATGGTCGCCCCCAGACCACTTTTGCATTGTGTTGTGCCCTATGGTCGCCCCCAGACCACTTTTGCATTGTGTTGTGCCCTATGGTCGCCCCCAGACCTCATCTGCATTGTGTAGTGCCTTATGGTCGCCCCCAGACCACTTTTGCATTGTGTTGTGCCCTATGGTCGCCCCCAGACCACTTTTGCATTGTGTTGTGCCCTATGGTCGCCCCCAGACCACTCCTGCATTGTGTAGTGCCTTATGGTCGCCCCCAGACCACTTTTGCAATGTGTTGTGCCCTATGGTCGCCCCCAGACCACTTTTGCATTGTGTTGTGCCCTATGGTCGCCCCCAGACCACTTTTGCATTGTGTTGTGCCCTATGGTCGCCCCCAGACCACTCCTGCATTGTGTAGTGCCTTATGGTCGCCCCCAGACCACTTTTGCATTGTGTTGTGCCCTATGGTCGCCCCAGACCACTTTTGCATTGTGTTGTGCCCTATGGTCGCCCCCAGACCACTCCTGCATTGTGTAGTGCCTTATGGTCGCCCCCAGACCACTTTTGCATTGTGTTGTGCCTTATGGTCGCCCCCAGACCACTTTTGCATTGTGTCGTGCCCTATGGTCGCCCCAGACCACTTTTGCATTGTGTTGTACCCTATGGTCGCCCCCATACCTCATCTGCATTGTGTAGTGCCTTATGGTCGCCCCCAGACCACTTTTGCATTGTGTTGTGCCTTATGGTCGCCCCCAGACCACTTTTGCATTGTGTCGTGCCCTATGGTCGCCCCCAGACCACATCTGCATTGTGTAGTGCCTTATGGTCGCCCCCAGACCACTTTTGCATTGTGTTGTGCCCTATGGTCGCCCCCAGACCTCATCTGCATTGTGTAGTGCCTTATGGTCGCCCCCAGACCACTTTTGCATTGTGTTGTGCCCTATGGTCGCCCCCAGACCACTTTTGCATTGTGTTGTGCCCTATGGTCACCCCCAGACCACTCCTGCATTGTGTAGTGCCTTATGGTCGCCCCCAGACCACTTTTGCATTGTGTTGTGCCCTATGGTCGCCCCCAGACCACTTTTGCATTGTGTTGTGCCCTATGGTCGCCCCCAGACCACTTTTGCATTGTGTTGTGCCCTATGGTCGCCCCCAGACCTCATCTGCATTGTGTAGTGCCTTATGGTCGCCCCCAGACCACTTTTGCATTGTGTTGTGCCCTATGGTCGCCCCCAGACCACTTTTGCATTGTGTTGTGCCCTATGGTCGCCCCCAGACCACTCCTGCATTGTGTAGTGCCTTATGGTCGCCCCCAGACCACTTTTGCAATGTGTTGTGCCCTATGGTCGCCCCAGACCACTTTTGCATTGTGTTGTGCCCTATGGTCGCCCCCAGACCACTCCTGCATTGTGTAGTGCCTTGTGGTCGCCCCCATACCACTTTTGCATTGTGTTGTGCCTTATGGTCACCCCCAGACCACTTTTGCATTGTGTCGTGCCCTATGGTCGCCCCCAGACCACTTTTGCATTGTGTTGTACCCTATGGTCGCTCCCATACCTCATCTGCATTGTGTAGTGCCTTATGGTCGCCCCCAGACCACTTTTGCATTGTGTTGTGCTCTATGGTCGCCCCCAGACAACTTTTGCATTGTGTTGTGCCCTATGGTCGCCCCCAGACCACTCCTGCATTGTGTAGTGCCTTATGGTCGCCCCCAGACCACATTTAATTTTGTGTAGTGCCCTATAGTCGCCGCCGGACCTCTTTTGATTTTGTGTTGTGCCTCAGGGTTGTTTCCTGTCCACAATCAAATTGTACCGCGCCTACCCTATGTCACCAATGCCCCCCATTCGCCAATCCTCTGCACGCCACCCCAGCCCTAGCATGTTACTTTGCTTTACCGTGATCATGTTCCCCTTTTGTGTCTTGCAAAGCAACATACCTTGCACTGGCAATAGTTACATAGCATTCAATAATGGTCTAGTCAGACCGGCCTGCCCAAGACACCACCCCATCACCTGCCCCACACCATTTTTGCCTACCACACCGGCCTTCCTCCCGGTATCTCAATACGCCAACCCTACCCGCAGCTATGTTCACCCTTACCATGTCCCAGCTACTATGCACTCAGCCGTCTCCAAGCGGAACACCACCAACAGGAGAGCACCTTGCCCCACCCTCGACTATATCACCCCCATAACCGTTAACCCAACCGTCTCTCGAACTATTACCCTCACCCTTACCGAACGGAACATTGGACTTGGTACCAGAACCCACCACAGATCTTGCAAATGCCCAGCTAAACCACCTAATAAGTCCAACAATCATTCTGTAATACCCATGAATTCTTCCTCTCCTATTCCTAAAGGAGCTCTTCTAAATGTTAGATCATTAGTCGCCCACTCCATAGAAGTCGCAGACATTATTCTAACTAACAACCTGGACTTCCTTGCTGTAACCGAAACCTGGTTGCATGATGCTGCAGGACCATCTCTCACCCTAGCCATCCCGGACAATTACACCATCCTCAGAGCAGATAGACCTAACGCGCGAGGAGGTGGGGTAGCCATCATCTTTAAGTCCTCGCTTGATATTAGACTAGCCCCCTCTCCTCCACTTAAATCTTGTGAGCATCTCACAGTCAAATTACAAACTTCCCCCAAAAGCACTATTACGTTGCATTTAATCTACAGACCCCCGGGCCCACCTGGCTCATTTGAGGAAGACATCACCTCTCTAGTTGCTGAAAGCTCCAAACCATCAGCACAAATGATTATACTTGGAGACTTCAATCTTGGGTTCAATGACCCTCTCGACACCCCTGCCATTGCCCTGGCCAGGGCATTAGGGGAGCATGGCCTAAAACAATTCTGCTCCAAACCCACCCACTCGAAGGGTAGAATCCTTGACTGGATAACAGCCCTCAACTGTAACATTACCGTGAAAGATCCCACACAGCTCATTTGGACAGATCACTACCTTCTCCCATTTGACATTAACACCAGCAATCTAGTGTACAAAAAACCCATTATAGCACCCGCCTGCTTAACGAGGAAAAAGAGCAACATCACTGCGGAAGCATTAATACCTCTGGTGATCCCGACTCTAAACGCACTGCCAGCTACAACTGACCTGAACCAATTGGTCAAAGTCTATAACGACTCCATGGCCAAAGCCATTGACATCATTGCCCCACTAAAAATGCGAAAAGGCAAACCTAAAGCGCACCTGAATACATGGTACACCCCGGAGCTCAAAACTCTCCGTCAACAAAAAAGTAAACTCGAAGCACTATGGAAATCAGTGCCTTCAGTAAACAACAAAACTAACCTCACTAATATCTCCACTCTCTACAAAAATGAGATTACACGCGCTAAGAAAGATTCTCTCAACACTAGGATCTCCCAGGCAAGCTCCAGCACTAAGGAGCTCTTTAACATCCTAAAGGAATTAGAAAACCCTACCCCTCCCACTGACTCCTGCACCAAGGATAAACCTTGGTGCACAGGGATCCAGAATGCTCTTGCTAACAAAATCGCAGGGCTCCAAACCAAAATTGACAACAAACGACAACAACTCACCCTTGGTCCCACTTCCAGTTCCACCCCTCTTCCTCCCACCGCCACTAGCTCAGGCTTTACCTTCAAAAAGGTATCCATACCGGAGGTACAAAAAATTATTGCATCTCTGAAACCCTCGAACTGTAAGGGGGACAGTTGCCCCTCACAGATCATAAAGGATGCAGCCAGGGATCTCTCCCCCTTCATTACTAAATTAATAAACCTGTCTTTCTCCAACAATTTGGTCCCCAGTAACCTGAAACAATCCTGGGTCCTACCTCTACTAAAAAAAACCACTCTCGACCCGGACATTCCCACGAACTATAGACCCATTACCACCGTCCCATTCTTACTAAAAATTCTCGACAGAGTGGCCTATCTACAAATCCAGGATTCCCTTGAGACTAACCATTTACTAGGAACTCGCCAATCTGGCTTTTGACCACAACATGGGACAGAAACGGCCCTTGTTGACCTCAAATGCCAGATAGACGAACTAAAAGACAAAGGTAAGGCTGCCATTCTCCTTCTACTGAACCTCTCCCCTGCCTTTGACCTGGTTGACCACAAAATCCTGTGCAACCACCTGTCATCGGCAGCACACTTCTCCCACTCTGCGGTCACATGGATTCAATCCTTCCTGGACAACAGGACCATGCGGGTCTTCTCACCCTTGGCAGCGGCGGACCCCACTCCCATTACCTGTGGTGTCCCACAAGGTTCCTGTGTCTCACCTACTTTGTACAATATATTTACAAAGCCCCCATTCGACAAGCTGGACAATCTGGGTGTCACCTACACGAACTACGCAGATGACACCCAGATACTCCTCACCCTATCTGGTAATTACAACGCGGACACCAAACGGATCAATGAAGTCTTCTCCATCATTCAGGCATGGATGGCCACACATGGCCTCTGCCTGAATGATGATAAGACCGAACTGCTCCTGGTCGGCTTACCCAAGACTATCCAAAAACTCTGCCCCAGCTACACCTGCTTTACCATTGATGGTAACACCTTACCCATTGCCAAGAGTGTAAAAACCCTTGGCTTCTATTTAGACACGAATACCAACCTAGCCAAACAAATTAATATGACTGCCTCAGCCACCGCCTACACTGGTAAATTAATCAGGGCCTGCAGACCATTGATCTCCCCTAACAACTGCCTCACTTTAGCCAGGGCACTCATTCAATCCAAATTGGACTATTGTAACAGCCTCTATGTAGGCGCCAACAAAACAGTAACCAACAAACTGCAAGTCTTACAGAATAACGCACTCCGTGCCGCCCTAAATATTCCTAGAAGAGAACATATTTCCACTACAAGAATCGCCTGTAATTGGCTCTCCATCCAACAAAAACTCGACCTAAAAACCTTATGCCTCACATACAAAGCTCTTAACCATCTAGCCCCACCCTATCTCACTAACAAATTTACATTAAGACAGAACACCAGAACCACTAGATCCTCTAACACACTACAACTGACGGTGCCCAAATACTCCCTCAAAAGAGGTGGCGGATCCAGCTTCCCAACTCTGGCCTCACAACTTTGGAACACAGTTCCACTGGATATCAAATCCACACCCACCTTCCAACCCTTCAGAAATAAGGTCATCACTTGGTTACTCAACAAATAACCAACCATGTATGTATGCATACCTAATGTACAAATGTTTCCTTATTATGCTTTGCCCATTTTCAACTATGCACTATCTGCCTCCTGTTTACTCTGCTTCATTAATACTGTACTATTGTTCCCTACTGTTGCCTGTAACTTGATGTTCTAAGCGCACATATACCCCTGGGTCAAGAGCGCTATATAAATAAATAAACAAACAAACAAACAAACAAAACTATGAGAGGATTCATACTTTACAAAGCCATCTACTTTGGGATTGGTGCAGAGGGTCCCCAAACCCCTTGTCTCCTCACCTCTTAAAACATGAGGTGCAAGAAACATCACCTAGGCAGTGTTAGTCACTGTATTAATTAATGTTAAAGCCCTCCCCCCCCTCCAAGTACCTGAAATTGACTCTTCTGGAAGGTGATGGAAAGGTTGCAGGTGGACGGCTGAAGTAGAAGATCCAGGAGAAAGGCAGGACGTGGTTGATAGGTCAGATAACATGCCCTATTTGCACAAAGAGGAAGGGTAAAGCAAACACAATGGGCCTCATTGTAATTATGCCAGTCTGGAAATATCAGTTCCAGTCACTCCGTACCAGTACCTTTTTCCGGTCCAGCATACTTTGAGTTGTGATGCCGCTAATACCATCACTGCAAGTGACCCACTGTATCCGGCAACACCGTGCCCGGAATCTGTGGCAAGACTCGTCTGCCATGCCTGAGACACCAGCATGGCGTTAGCAAGTGCACATTCCGAGCTCCATGCACATGGAAACACCGGCATGGACATGCCGGTAGCACTGTGAACACTGCACCAGAAACACAGGCATCACTGACCAGGCGTTAAGTAGAGTCAAGTATATAAAAAGATGCCACAGGTGGCCAAAATCAGCCAAGGTGGCCCCAATGAGCACTGCAAAAGCACAAAAGGACTACTCCTACACTCCACAACCCTTTCAACACAACCATGCTAGCAGGAGCAGTAGCAGTACTGGAGATGGAGGCCCTGCATGCAGAACTACTACTTGAGGAGGCAGGGAGGCAGAGAATGTGGGAGAGGCACTTGAGGAGAAGGATGGCCATCATGGCTGAGCAAAACAACAATGGCCAACAGGTTGCAGCCCGCAGGCAGCAACCAATACCACGCATAAGGGTCACACCCTCCAACCTGAGCCAAAGCCAAATCCACACCTTGTACCGGCTAGACAGGGACACCATCACTTCCATAGTGGACCTGATCCCTGATGACCTGGTCAGCCTGATACAGATCCATATAGCCATCCCCTTGTTCAAGGTAGTGTCTGTGCTACACTTCCTAGCTACAGGCACCTACCAAAACACTGTGGGTGAACTGCATGGGCTATCGCAACTCTGTTTCCCGCGTGTTCTGTTTCAGGTCATCGATGCAATCCTGCGTCACGTTGGAGATCACATCAACCTCCAAAGGACAGCTCACCAAGTCAATGCCACTAAAATCACCTTCCATGCCATTGCAGGCATGCCCAATGTAATAGGTGCATTGCACTTCACACATGATGAGCTGGTGGCCAGGCATGCCGTTGAGGCAGTGTACCGGAACAGAAAACTCTACCACTCATTGTGGGCATCTGGTGGTTCAAAAGGGACAGTCATTTTTCTGGGGTGCACTAGTGTCCTAAATCGAGAAGGGACCTTTGGCAGCTCGAAAACTTCCTTTTAGGTTTTGCAGGCCTGCAACACAGTGATAATTGTATTTTATCTGTCGAACCTGTCGGCCTCTAAGTTCGGTTTCACTGCTGGGATTCAGACCTCATTCCCATGTCACGCTGCTAATTCCACCTTGGCCAGCGGCAAAATAGGCCTTGCTTTAAATATGGTGGCACCTCAGTATTTCTCGTGGTGGGGACCATGGTCTATGTTTGCATTTGTATACACATTTCACTTATTATACTTCGATATTGCTAATACCCTATACCGGGGACCACCTACATTCCTATTACTTGTTCAAAACAATATATTTCTTATTCCCACGTTGCCTGACCCACTCCACTGCAGTCACACACATTAATTTCCTTATGCACTGTAATATTTTCCTCAATCTAAATTGTTTCAGTGGGCATGGGACCTGAACTTGCATCCCAACATTCCCCACTTTAGTTAATCCTCCATTAACTATCCCCTCTGCTTCCCGTGCTCTATAACAATAATCCTTGGGTACCCACACTCTGCATACATGATGTAAACTCCCCCCTTCCTGAGAATAATTCTCTGGGGTACACGTGACATAGATGTAACCCCCGTCACCAGCTAGATGTAATTTTCTCGATCCGGTTGGAGTGAAGTCAAGGTGAAATGAAGGTCCAAGGGGGATCTATACACCGTTCTACCCACACTATGCTTTGCTTTATTGAATCATCTATTTCAGCATGTCCATTCTTAGGATGAGCTATACCTGCCCCTTCTGAGGCCACCACCATGGCACTGTTCGGGAGTATCTTTACGCAGCACTGGAGTATCATTTGGCATATGCAGAACATCACCAGCAAGAGCACAACAATAGGGACCAATATCTTCACCACTGTTCCGAGTGTATCGTTTACCAACAGAATCATTTCCCACCTCACAATCTGGAGCCAATTGGCGCTGTCTGCAGCCTGGATCCCTGGTAGTAGGAGGGAGGAGAAGAACACCTCCTAAAATATGTATTTGTCTGGAACTTCTTCAAGAAATTTGGAGGAATCTTTGGATAAGTAATTGGATCTCTTCTGCCATCTTCTCAGTGAGCTCTTCTTTATCCACACTTGTGGGGTTTGGGATGGGGACTGCTTTAATCGTGCTGTGACAGACCTGGGTGAGACAGTAAGGTGGGCCTCAGGAACCACGAGGATGGGTGAATGCAAGGTCGTTATCAAAGACTTGCCTCTCCATGATGGTGGTAGTTGCATGTGTGCCAGCTGACCGCACACCTACAAGACATCCATAAGGGCTGATGTGCCCTTGCTGAAATCAGGGATGAACAATGTCTTATTCCACTTGCTGTTGGTTCCCAGCCGAACAGTTCCATGCCCTCAAAAGCAGAATTCATATTCATCCACCACTTGCACTTTCACTGGAACTTATTTGGCTTTGATCCATATTGATTTTGAAACATACATGGACCATATAGGAAGAATGTTCTTGTTGATGGTTCATATCACTTATTTATTGAACCCCACCAACCCTCATGCTGTGCAGCTCACTACTGCCTCCTTCCATCTGTTCTACCCAAACAATAGTTCACTTTTAGCAGTGGGCGCACTTTGCACCCTGGGTCTTTTCCATTTTTTGCACATTTTTCTCTGTTTTTATCCATCAGAGCCCCTGGAACTTGCTTGAACCAGACAAAGTGGCAACTGAACCAAACACTGGGCTATCAAAGCTAGCATTTCCTATGGTGTTAGCATTTGGGTCCCCAGATGCATGGGGGATATGAGAGCAGACATAGCAGCTCCTATTGGACCTCTGTTTCCTTACTGAGCTCCTGTGACTATACCATAGATTACACCATAGATTACTGAACACTGGATTGTGCACTTCAGCCATTGTCTCAAGCAGAACACCTGTATACTTGCAGTGCCCGGTTTCCTACTCAAGCCCTCTTCCCACTCGAGGCTTCCATTGCCATATGACTGTATCCACTACCCATGTTTGGTCCACATGCAACACATTTCTTGCACAAACCTCATTATGAACAATGCCATACTTAGAAAAATCGTACATATCATTTTTTATGCACCATCCTTTACTACACCCCACCGTTATATATCCCAACCATATAACCTGGTTAAGGAAGTATATACACCAACCCAAAAGGAAACCAACAGATAAACATAACAGTACTATAATTATGCAACGCTTGTGATGAGACATCCGCATGGGGCAAGAAGAACGGGTTAAAAGTACAATATTCATATAAGTACTCATGTAATTCTTCATATTTCTTAATGCAGCAACGATAGCTTGATGACAATGGATAAACATTACAGTAAAAGTAATGCATATTCTTTAATAACTTGACAGTTGCTCCGAAGGAGCTGAGGTACATATATACTAAAATCATAGAATTAGAGGTAGATAATAAAATAGTAAAGTCAGTGCGAAGATCAAAAGACAATTACTTTATGGCAAAGTCAGAGAACTGTTGAAGGAGGTGCTTTATGGGGATATTATCTGCGGCCATATTTTCGTATAAAAACGACATCGCCTGGCAGCAGTTGAAGAGGTGGCGAGCTTGCTGCTTCTGGTGCAGTGCTGTTTTCTGCCTCTGTTCTTATTGGCATAGTCTGTCGAGACAAAAACGTAATTGTTTTTGTTAACTGACACAAATATGTTAAATTCATCACCTAGAATGAACACAGCCCTGTGAGCATCGGAAGCCCTGCACGTAGGCAAAAGTGGCATGTGCATTCAATGCCCTGTCACTATTTCATGAGGGTTGAGGTGATGGTCCTTGCAGGGCTGTGTCCGCAAACTGAATAAGGCCAAGGGCAAACAGTGGACCCAATTATTTTTTAAGGTAAGGCATCATTTAGATAATTTGGCAATTGGCAGGCTGTTTATTCACTCAGCATGACCATTAGCTTAAGGATGATAGATGGAGCAAATTGCAAGTCTGATTCTTAGTAGAGCTGTTATCTCTTTAAATAAAGTATTAAAGAAGTGAGTGTCATTGTCAGATTTAAGCACCTCGCACACTCCCCAGTGGGGAAACATGCAATTCTCTGACCAGTCCCCTGGTGCATGTTAATGTGCCTCTCAGCGTCCGCAATGTTTGCCCAGTATTGTATGTCTGAAAATGGCACAGTTAGAATTAAACATGTTTAGCAAATCTTGGACTTCAGGTGTGAACCAATCCTCCTGTATGTCCACAGTGATTTGCTGCTTCCATAAATGTAAGGGGTAGTGCAGCTACTCAAACACATCCATTACCAACTCCTGTGGCATTACCCTCTTACCCGTGAGAACCTTCCTCCATATTATGTCAGTGGTTAATTGCTAACACCCCCTTTTCTGTCATAACAACTTTTCATCCTGAGGTACTAGCCCCTGGAACTCGATAATTTGGGTAACCTTTTCCACTTCATAGGGAACCTATAATTGAAGCTGCATGCTAGCTATTGGTGGATACTCTGCGGTATCTTGTGCTGCCTTGTTACCGAAAGAGATTGGGTCTGTATTATTGATACAGGCATCACACTTGATGACAACAACAAGTGCAGGCCACAAGAGAGCATGTATTAGCCTTTCTAACAGAGCAGCATGTTACACCGGGGACCCATCTGCTCTTCAGAACCCCCTCCTCTGCCATTGTGACAGCCCAGAATGAATGGTGGTGGTCACGTATGCTGAATTAGAGTAAATGGTTACTCAACACCTTTGGGATGGTTCTAGCGCTTCAATTAGATCAATACGCTCTGCATCCTGGGAAGAGTCGTGCATGGGTAATCTTTTCTTCAGAAGTACTTCATACTCTCTGTCCACTAGACAGATCACTGCTGCACATATGTGCCTCTTACAGATCTCCAAGTCAATAGTTGCTGAACCATCAATGAAAAATATGTCTTGGTCCTCAAGAGCACAGTCTCTCGCTTTTGGTATGTCTTTGTTAGGGCCTTCATATGTGACGTAGTAATGCATGTCAACAGCATCAGTGATTGGTTTAGTTATGAATTTGGCTGGGCTCACCATCTTGTATCGGACAGTATGCTCTAAGTACAATGTCACTGAACATCCCATTGTAATGAAGTCCGACTTTTCAATGGAAAACGCTGCTACAGTCAGAGCCTGTTCACAAGGAAACTGTCACTGCATCATTGAGTCCAACATGTTATTGTAATATACTAAGAGTTTGGGGCCCATGGTACTCTTATGTACCAGAAAAGATGTCATCAGTTGTCCATCTGAGTGTGAAAACAGATATTTCTCTTGTGTATAGTCAGGTATCGCTAAAACTGGGGCAGTCGCATTCCATCCTTGAGTTCTTGGGAACTAATGGTCATCTCTTCGGTCCATGTGAGGGTACTCTTAGTCTTTTGGGCTTCCTTAAGTGCTTGCAGTAATGGTCATGTGTATGTCATGTAGTCAAATATCCAGGCCCTACAGTAATCACATAACTCCAGAAACATCTGCATGTGATTAACAGTCATTGATCAGGGAATTCTAAACACTGCTGAGGCACGCTCTGCAGTTACCTATTTGACATTAACTGAAATTAGTTGTCCTAAATATAATACTTTGTGATGTCAATACTGCAGCTTTGCTCTGTCCACTTTGTACCCTTTATTAGGTATTAATCTCAACAGCATGATTTAGTCCTCCCTACACTGATGTTCATTTTAGCAACACACCAGCAAATCATCTACATATTGAATGATGGCACTCAGCACAAATCGTTGCTCAAATCCTCATGCAAAACCCTATTAAAAAATGCTGGAAGAATCACAGTACCCCCTTGGGAGTCTTGTGTGCTGGAATTACCCCCCACCATATGTGAACGCTGTGAGGTATTGAGAGTCTGGGTGCAATGGGACAGAGAAGAAAGTGTTCTTCAAATCAATGACTAAAATGGGTTGCTATAGTGGGTATATTGCAAAATATTGTTGCAGGGTTGGACACGATGGGAAACTCAGTGTGTACTAAATTATTTAGAAGATGCAAATCCTGACTCATCCTCCAACTGGATCCCTTTGATTTCTTGACAGGGTATATAGCTGTATTGCAGGGAGAGTTTGAGAGCACAATAATCCCTTAGTGCCGGAGAGCCGTGACAGTGTCATATATTCCCTCCTCAGATTCTTTGTGCAATAGGTATTGTTTAACTCTGGGCAATACCACACCTGGTTTGGGTGTGATGTGAATAGGGGCAACATTACCTAAAAGCCCCTCGTTAACAAAGTGTCTGGTACTTGTGCTAGATCACTTTAGGTAAAGGGTGGGACACTACCTTCTAACAGCATGGGGCATGAGACATGTCAGAATTGCATCATTATCTCACAGGGGACACAAATTGCCAGTATTATTTCCCTATCATCTTATATATCTTTAAATAAATCACTGTCTGTTACTCCTCATAATGGATGTGTTTGGTCAATGCACAGGACTGTGCACCATTCTCCAACCTCTGCATCCGTCTCTATCAGGACACTCTTCTTTTTTGACACCGCCACCCCTTCTAAATCGAGCATAAGAATGGTCCCTACAACATGTTCCTGGGGCTGGCTGGTCTAAACAAGAACTTAGATGGCACTCCGCAAAACCGGTTGGCTGCATTCGGTACGGCATTCAGCAACACCGTAGCCCCATACATTCACAGGTCTGTTTGCACGAGTATGCCACTAGTTGCTGCATCATTCCCAGTTTGTGTAGGATCATAATCACCCTTACATAACAAATGCCTCGGATGGAGCACACCACCCCTTTCTCCGTGAATGAGATAGTCATGTTCAATTTACTCAGCACGTCTCTCCCGAACAGATTGATAGGAGTAGCTGTTGAATTCCTGCATGTCCGTTACTTCACCTGACAAAGGGAAATTCCCTTCCCTGATCCATGATTTTGTGGCACCTGTGTTTACCATAAAGATGTATTATCTGTTGCCTATCTCCACCCCAATCAATGGTTCCTCTTCTGGGTCAGCAGTGACTGATAGGGCTGGGCATGCTTAAGTTCTCTGTGGGCTGTCCTAAAAAGTGTTTATCCCTGGAAAGATTAAAGGATTTCCTCTGATCATGCTGGCCCCTTGATAGGGTGCCACTGTGCTGTGAGGCCTTGTACTACTTGTGGGCACTTGAGGGGCCTGCGGCTGCACGGGATGTACCGCATAGGCTGGTGTGCAACTAGGCAGCGGTGCCTACAGCTGCAGAAACAGTGGTGGGCAAGTAGGCAGGGCCAAGGGTGGTGGTGCACCATATGGAACAGTTGGGTGTACTTGGGTATAGGACTCTGGGTATGTAGTTGGGACACCTTGCGCATATTGAGGCATTTGCTGTTTGTATGCAGCTGTTTGTCTGCTCCTTCACTCCTGTGACAAATTACCTATTTGTTCCCCCCAGGGGCATGTAAACCCCCCTTTTTCCCTCGGATACTCTCCCAGTGGCCATCCATGATACTGCAGCTGATACCCACCATTCCAACCGTTTCCACCTCCTTTTGTGGGGGGCTGCCCACACCTCTCCCAAGATCACCCTCTGTTCTGTCTGCCCTTCCTGGTTTTTTTGTTATGTTTATTTATTTGTTAATGCGCGCCAAACCCTTAGGTAAACGGGCGCAACAGTACACACATTTTTGAAGCTTAGTTACAGGCAGGTACATGCAGATGAGTGCAATACAATATAGTACCATACGATATAATACAGTGTATAATACAGGTTATAATACAAGATATAGCTGATCAAGGTACAGGTCAGGATCAGACTGGGCATTTACAGAGTGTGCATATTGGGTATATACATATTAGTGCAGCATATAGTACAGTGTCAGATCTTAGCTGACCAAAGGTGCGAGTCAGGGAACTGATCTAAGCATAGTCTAGGTGGAGGGTAATGTTGGAATGTCAGAGATGGGATGAGGAGGTTATAGGTCGTTGGTGCGGAGCCAATTAATAGCATTGTGTCTAAATCTGGCATTGGGTAGTGGGCGTCTAAGGTCAATAGGAAGGGAGTTCCAGGATTGCACAGCTTTGACTGGGAAGCTGGTTCCTCTGACCCTTGTCAGCTTGAATCGAGGGGTTTCGAGCATGAATGAGTTGGCTGATCTGGTAGGTTGGGTTGTGATGCTCCTCAAGATTTTATCCGCTATATACTAGGGAGCTAAGTTGTTTAGGCATTTGAATGTGATGGAGATAGTTTTTAAGGGGATTCTGTCTTTTATTTTTAGCCAATGAGTCTCTTTCCTTGATTTAGTGATGTGGTCTCTGGTTGGGACATTCAGGGCTGCTCTTAGGGCATTGTTTTGCAGTCGTTGTAGTTTGTCTGTGACATATTTGTTGCAGTAATCTAGTCTGGACATGTTTAGAGCGTTGGCCAGGGTGACACAACTGGCCCTGTAGAGGAATGGTCTGGCAGCCTGAATTAGCTTGCAAGTGTAAGCTGTTGTGGAGGCAAGGGAGCTAACTTGCTTTTTAAGTGTGAGGGAGGAGTCTAGATAGAAGAATAATGTTTTTACTACAGGCAAAACTGTAATGATATTGTTATCAATGTTGAATGATGCGTAGTTTGGGGATAGTTTGTTTAGGTTAGTGTCGGGTCCTAGGAGCAGTGTCTCCGTTTTATTGTCATTCAGGCATAGGCTGTGGGTCACCATCCATGCCTGAATGAAGATGTATATCTTGTTCACCACAGCCAGGTCCATTTCATAGTTGCCCGAAAGGGGTATGAGGATCTGGGTGTCATCTGCATAATTTGTGTGGGTGACGCCCAGTGTGTCCAACTTATCAAACAGCGGCTTGGTGAAATGTTATACATGGTGGGTGAGAAGCAGGATCCTTGTGGGACTGAACATGTTATTTGGATCAGATCAGCACAGGTTGAGGTTGAGAACACTCTCATAGTTTGGTTGGCTAGAAAGGATTGGACCCATGCTATGGCTTCCCCAGTGAAATTGGCAGCGAGCCTAAGGTGGTTGCATAGAACTGCGTGATCCACCAGAGCGAAGGCTGCAGATAGGTCCAGTAGAAGTAGCAATGCCATTTTTCCATTATCCTTCAGCTCCTCAATTTTAGTCTTGAGGTCTAGCAGGGCTGTTTCGGTACCATGGAGGGGACGGAAACCTGATTGCCGGGAACCTGGCAGGTGGTTGGCTTCCAGGTAGTCCTGGATTTGTAAGTAGGCCACTCTGTCAATGATTTTGAGAAGAAATGGCACAGTTGTGATGGGTCTGTAATTGGTTGGGATGGATGGATCAAGGGTTTGTTTTTTGAGTAGGGGGAGGACCCAAGATTCTTTCAGGTTGGTAGGTACTGTGTTAGATTTAAAAGATGAATGTATAAGCTTCGCTATGAAAGGGGCTAGGTCCCTGGCTGCATCCTTTATTATTTGCGCAGGCAGCTGTCGCCTTTGCATTTGGACGGTTTCAGGGAGAGAATGACTTTTTCACTGTCAATGATGGAGATAGTTTTGCAACTGAAGGGAGGGATAGCATTAGGCTTGATAGGCAGTGGTGATTTTTGATCAGAGCGGGGCAAGGAGTCCTTTTTTTTGTTATTTTGTGTTGGAGGGTGGTAATTTTATTGGATAGGGCATTTTGTCTATTGGTACACCATATCTTGTCCTTAGGAATAGTGTCTGCTGGTTGTAGGTGGTTCCATTTCCTGGAGGATGGAAAAGAGTTCCTTGGTATTGGATTTAGCTTTCTGTCGTTGAGTAGATCTTTTTTATATTAATGATTTCTTTCTTATAGTGCTTGGAGAGTTTAGTAAGTTTAGCTGTGTTGCTTTCAGTAGGTGAGTTGCGCCAGATGGCTTGAAGCTTTCTTTTTTGTTTTCTTAAGTCTTTAAGTTGGGGTGTGAACCAGGCATTCAAGTGTGCTACTTGCTTGCCTCTGCACAGTTTAGTTGGTACGATGGTGACTAGTGCAGTGGTCATAGCTTTGCTGAAAGTATCATCTAGGGTGACTGGGTCAGTGTGCATGGCTACAACTGTGCCTCAACTGACAACGTCACCAACTTCTTTTGCACTACCCTTGCTTCCTCTGTGCTGTCTCCTTTTCTTTCTCCTTTAACCACTTGCAATGGTACACAATTATTGACTGTATTTCCAACCACCCCTTTGCTTCAAACCCCATTATTTTATCAAGTGCCTCCTGACCTCTTTGGGGAGCTCTTTCTTTAACATAAAACAGAAAAATACAATTAAATGATCCCATGGTTCCCCAGTTTCTGACCTCCACATCTCTTGTATTTGTAGAATGTACTGTTCTGGGTCCTCATCATCTCGCATTGTATGTTGTATTATAGATTGAAGGTCTGGTGAATAGGGGTATATACGCTGCAGTGACACCCACACTTGGGCCCTGATATCATTGAAATGGGCAACTTCATGACTATCATCCCCTAAACGCATCCCGGGATACCCTGATTTACCCCATATGGTGTCTGACTGATCTCCCCAAATTGCGACAAACACACTTTTTATTTCACCCACCGCCAGGGTAACAGCTGTAAATGTGTAAATCCAATTTCCGACCAAAGCTGTGAGGGAAGGTAGTGTTTTTATCAAATTGTTATTATCCATGTGTGACAATGGTACGTAGTCTGCTCCCCCCCCCCTGGTCCTTTCTGCAACAATCGAAACTGTGCCCCCACTGTCTTTGTCATCTTAATTTTCCCCACCTGCTTTCCCTTTGCAACTGGTTCATGCTCAAAGTGTTTTCTCAACCAAGGCCCCCACAAGTTCTCCAACCGCAGCAATCCTGCGGACAGGCCTCTTCCTCTCCCATTCATC
Organism: Ambystoma mexicanum; assembly: GCF_040938575.1. Classification (NCBI taxonomy): domain Eukaryota; kingdom Metazoa; phylum Chordata; class Amphibia; order Caudata; family Ambystomatidae; genus Ambystoma; species Ambystoma mexicanum. The sequence continues at coordinate 725,117,329 of NC_090931.1, forward strand.
CACCTTGTCCCTCACCTCCTCCTCTCCTCCTTCTCCTACCTCATCAGCCAACCTCACAGACACATACTACAAACTCCTTACACACAGCCTTTCCTCGCTTGACCCTCTGTACTGCTCCTCTATACCTTCCTTGTCAATATGCACATCCCTAATCTGCATACTGTAAATTTCGAACAGCATTTCTCCCACTCTTCACTCATTAATTGCTTGCTACCCATCCCCTCTATCTGATTAAAACCTTGCTAACCATTCAGCTGCCATCCTTAATGGTTGTTCTTTGGCTTTCACTCTGTGTGCCTCTATTCTTGAGCTTGAGTGGCTGTACACACTATAGGGTTTGGGAGATTCTCGCACTGAACTGATGATGATGATGGAGGAGGAGCAGTGGCGGGTAGCGGACATAAACAGGATTTGTGTACCATGACTCTGCACATGTGGGATAGCACATTAATGGGGATGGCTGTGCTGCTTGTGTTGTAACTGATGGGCTGGAGATTCAAGGACAGTCAGAGTAGTGGATACAGAGGTGGTCAACCTGCTGTCTTCTTGGGGCTGAAGAGGGGCATATTGTAAATCCTCTATCATCCTGCATAACACCAACACTTCCATTCTATTCTTTAATTTCTTCCCCTTATATGTTACTGCAAAAAATGTACAGATATGATCCAGGGTGTCTTTATTATTTGTTCCCTTTTCTAGCCTGTTCCTTATGATACTTCCTAATCTTCTCTCTATACAATGGGAGAGCCGCGCACATATAATCCAATGGGGTCACCAAATCCATTTTAGCTGCCCCCTATTGTTATGCAATAACTCACTTTACTTCAGACTCTGTTCCAGTGGTGCCCTTATGACCCAATAGGCCACCCTTTTTTCCATCACCAAAACTATGCCCTTCCCCTTTGTCAAACTCCCCCCACACACGTACTGCTCACTCTAATCTCATACCATCACATTCCATACTCTCTCCTACACCTTGTCCACAACCTCCCTTCACTCCACTTCAAAATGTACACACAACAATCCCCAAACCCTCCACGACATCACCTCCACAAAAAAAACACCAATAAAAAATAATTCACCTTTTTCATTCCCATGCCTCCTTTATATCAGACGGGGAGATCCCAGGTCCTCACGGAGCCTCCACTCATACTATGTTTTACTTCTCATGTCCCCTTTATATCAGGTGGAGAGATCCCAGACCCACTCAATACCTTTATTCCTCTTAAAGAAACACAGCACTGTCTTCTTCTCCAATCAGCAGTAGTCTGCTCCTCTTTACTCGGTATAATAATAAAAAAAGAAAAGTAAAAGAATGCAGGATGCCACGTGATCTTTCTTCTCCACAATCACACCACTGTCACCACACCAACACTCTACTCCACTCGCTCCAATGCTGACTCTTCCCCCACTTGAGCTGTTTTCTTCCTTAATGGGGCACTTACATCTCCGTGTTCTCCAGAGTTTATCTGTTATGCGGTTCCATCAACTGTCTGCACAATCTGGGACCGACGCCCGGCTCCAGAGAACAGACAGGAATTCAGGCAACATGACTCCTGTCCAAGGGACTGGTTGCTGCATCTGGGCACAGCCCCTCAGGATGTGCAGTCAGGAATACTCCATATCTGTGGAGAGGCTGGGTTCACATTGGGGTCACCAATTTATAAGGTAAACCTCCAGAAAACCAACCAAGAAAAAACAATCCCCTAAGGAAAAAAGCTTGGTGCACCTCTTTGCAAGGAAAAAAAGGAGAAAAGTGACAGAGGGTGCCGTAGAACCCAACTGCCACGGAGCTCGCTCTCTGGATTAGTTCAACAAATGCAAGTAGGGAAATAGCAAATAATCATCACTCATGACACACACAGTATACAGTGTTATCCCACCACCCTCATTGGCTACCACCTGTATACATACTACCAGTCACCTATAATCCCTTGACCGATTGGCCACATCTTCATCTACCCCTGCCCTCTATCACTTTGTCTTCTACTCTGTCACATTGGTTACCCACTACTTGATTGGTCGGTTACGTGATATGTTATCCTCCCCACCGAGGGAATAAATAAGAGGTTTTCTTGATTGCAAACACACAGGCACTCCCATTTTGCCTACCGTTGCTGAACTACATTTGTTGGCCTCACCTCTCACTCCTCGTAGTACAAATCACAGGATGTTTAATTCCTTACCCACGCTTTATCGGCTGCCCCTCCTGGAAGTTCCTCCTTGGACTCTTCGAGACACCACTAACAGCCTCATTCTGAAGGATTTAGGGATTTTGTTTGTTGGCATCTGGTAGTTCAAAAGGGACAGTCATGTTTCTGTGGGGAGCTAGGGTCCTAAATCTAGACGGACCTTTGGAAGCTAGAAACCTCTGCCCCGGCTAGAAACCTCTGACCCAGCTCTCATGTGCTGGACCTTTGGGGACAGGCGCAACTATGTCTAGGCTCAGCCATTAACATTCCTTTTGGATTTTCGCAGGCCTGCAACATGGGACAATTGTATTTTCTCTGTCCAGACTGTCGGCCTCTACGTTTGTTTTCCCTGCTGGTGCTTGGGATCGTAAAGTGATTTGGACCACATTGCCATGTCATACTGCTACTTTCGCTGTGGCCTGTGGCAAACTAGAACTGACTTTAAATATGGCAGTACGTCAGTATTTCTCAAGATGGGGCCAGGGCCTACATTTGCTTTGGTTTACAATACGTTTCACCTATTAAACTTTGATATTGCTCATGCCCTATACTGGAACCTACCTTTTGGAAAACAATACATTTGTTATTCCCACGCTGCATGCCTCACCCCTCTGCAGTTGCACACATGCATTTCTTCACGCACAATTATTTTGTCATCAATCTAAATCATTTGGCTGGGCATGGAACCTGAATGTGCATCCCAACAGTGTATAAAGTCAGAAAAAGCTTGCCAGCCCAAGCTTAGGATGGCCCGAGCAAAGCAAGGCCTCAGCAAGGGCTCAGGGCTCTTACCAGCCCTTGTATTTCAATGATGTGTGGGTGATAGCTGTATTCACACTCCAGGGCTTGGCTTCATCTGGGGTGCAAATAGGTTTACCTTGCTTTCTTTTGGGGAGGTGTATGCTCCACGACTATTGTGCAAGCCCAATCTCCCATTGAAAAAAAAAACAAGATGTCAACCAATATAGAAAATAGGGGCCTCATTATGAGTTTGGTGGTATCTCAGCTGTAAATTCACTAATATACCACCAAACGGATTTACTGTCACCGTCACTTGGTCCAGCAGAATTTCCACTGGATTACAAGTGGCGGTATGAGGTCTCCCTGGGATTTCTGCAGAGTTACTGCTGGCAGTAATTCCACCGAAATTGCCATTTTTGATGGTAAGATGGCAGAATTACCTCGAGCATTTTGCTGGAAGTTTTTCATCCACCTTATCTCCAAACACATAGTTTGGCGTTGCGGTAATGCACTTGTAACTCGATTACCAGTGCATTACCACTATTTTTGGCCATACCACTGAACTCATGGAAGTTAGGGCTGCTGCAGCACTTTACATTTCCTAGATGTGAACTTTAATTATTTATGTATCTATTTACTTACTTTACGTGCAGGCAACTATTAACTATTAATTGCAAAGATACTGTGCCACACCCATATATAACTGTGGATATAATTTAAAGTAGCCCTGTCTGTGAACCATATAACAGAACATCTGTCCCCCACCCTTTGGCAATAATAAGCATAAGCCAAAACAAAGGCCAGTGTGTATAAAGAATATATATTTCCACAAAATCACACAACATGCCACCTTACTCCATGGCACAAAACAAAGCTTCAATACCAATAGGTAGAACTTTATTCACTTTTTGATGATAGAATTCACAAATATTCAAAACTCCACATGTGTATTTTCAATCCTGCCCTCATGCAAAACGACATGCAGGTTGAATAAGCACTTTAAATAAGGGGGTCACTCACAATTCATTAAATGTAAAAATGCAAGCAGGACTTTGAAACATGACTGGAAAATATGCTTGGCAATATCCTTTACATGAAGTTTGATTTAAATAAAATGCACCACTTTTCTGTTGGTCAAAGAAATGTCACAAATGCAGCACTCTTTATTTTGATCTCCCTGTGCACTTGGCAATGCTGGCAGTGTTGGAGCAAAGGAAGGAAAAAATAACTCTCCATATGATACAATTAGTGTACTGTAAGATAACGGTATCTTTGAGCAACCACTTAATAAATATTGGCTGCGTACTGTGTAATCAATAACAAGCAATGTTTCCTAAAATTACATTTTTAATTCATTTTTATCTATCCAGCACAAGTAACACAAATATTAAAAAACATATATACACAACATAGCAATATACAGTGATAAAATTATTCCACCTCATAAAATCAAAGTCACAAAATACTTAATGATAAAACAACAGTGGCAACTTATTTTCTCTTATTCCCCACTTTGTTGAAAAAGCCCAATTTATATAATTGTCTGTCCTATATGTTGCAAATAACTGGACATTCTTCAGGGGCAGAAATTTGTCTTGTGCTTCAGGTAGATCTTTTTCATTCCTCTACACACCAGATTCCTATATCTAAGGGTACATACAAAATCATACACATTACTAAACGGGCATGTTGGGTCTGAATAATCATCCTAGCCAAACCCTTATCACCAATAGGGCGGAACGATATACAGTTAATAATATACCTGAACCAGTAGTCGGAAGAGGTAAGTGTTTTCAAACTTTCTAGTAAACCAATTTTTGCTCTTCATCTATCTAGCAAATAGAAGGGTTCACTCAGAGCGACAGGTACCTGAACCCAATTACAAAAAACTAACCTTAGTAAGCAAAGGTTTAGCATTACCACTACCTCAAAAAGGGAAGAACATATCGAAAGGGACACATCACACACGTAAAGTGCTCACCCGTAGATGATAGAGTATGTCTTCTTTTGGAAAAATGTATTAAAGGGGGAAACTTCAGTTGTAAGCCCCTATCCCTCAGTGTTAGTCATCTGATTTCTAAAGGAAAGGTGTAAATACAGCGACACTTAGTGAGTTTAAAGTGTCTGTAAATTCTTGAATATACACATTTAGAAACCCAAAAAAAGGGACCATTACCTTTTTCATGCTGGCCAAATAGGAATGGTCAGAATCCACTCCCTACTCCTTCATACAAATCGTTCAAGGCGAGGATATCTCAAACTTAGCCTACAGGTAGGATCAAAAACAGAGAGACCCCGGAGGCAGTATTAGCCTTCATCCGTCATTCTCTCTAGTTTGAAAAAATCATGATGTTAGTTTCCAAACTAGCTCCTATCATGTCAATCTCTCTTATTTGACATAATCATGATGCTAACTTCCAAACTAGCTCACGCCCTCTCTCTTACCTTGCACAGGGCAGGCACTGCAGTAAAGAAAGGTGTCAGCAATTTTGCCGCGGGTATGGATGGATCCGACCAACAACTGCAGTCTTTTTTTAATGTTTTGTTACTTGTGCTGGAAAGAGAAAAATGAATTAAAAATTAAATTTTAGGAAACATTGCTTGTTATTGATTACATAGTAGGCAGCCCATATTTGTTAAGTGGTTGTTCAAAGATACCTTTATCTCAGGGTACACTAATTGTATCATATACAGAGTTGTTTTTTCCTTCCTTTGGTCAAATATATATATATATTATATCCTCATTTGGTAGGAGGGAGTATCACCTTAGTGTGCGGCAACCCTTATATGAAATAATTCGGCAGTGTTGGAGCACAACACATTTTTAAGAACCAAACCCTTTTTATACAGATGGATCCCTTTTTCCTGCACAACTAGGCATTAAAAAAAATTCAGGGTTTTTTCTCTATTTAATTTAGCAAAACACTGTTCTGCCCCATCACAAACCCAGATATTCAGTTTTCAATGGAAAGCCATCTGCTTTAAGGCAGGGTCTGGGGAATGAGGAGCAGTAGGGAATTTATTTTTTTTATGCACCCCTCCACTTTAGGGAATTCTGGAGTTGGCCATAATAGGGTAAGGTATACTCACTTAATTTAAATGACTATACCTTTAATCAGCACTAGGATAAGGATTGAGGGTTTCAAACTCCCCCGAATTCACCCCGTTTTCTTTGACAATATGGGAGTTATTAAATTATTATTTAGCAGATCTACTTGGTCTGCCCACCCAATCAATAAGGGGAAGGTATTACATAAAAATGTTCCTCACAAGACTTGGTTCTGTTAGACAATTGTACTTACCTTGAACAGCTCTGGGATTTGGTGCACAGGAAAGGACATCACCCCATGGGCCATCTCATGATATGATATGATATGATTGTTTATTTATATAGCGCCTATACACAATGTGTTTCAAAGTGCTTCAAGGCAAGGGAGGGAACAAGGGAAAATACAACCACATTCTTACAGGCCATGAACCGTAAGTATGTGAAATTAACTATCGTACTCGGCCTGGCGACATTTCAGATAGTGCAAGAGCTAAGACAAAGATAAGGAAGGGAGGGGGAGAGTGCGAAGGAAATGGAAACAGACAGGCGACTACCGTACTAGGCCTGATGACCTTTCTGGTATAGCCGGAGAAAAACAAAAGGTGAGGGAGAGGGGTGCAGAAAGGGAGGGGAGGAACAAACAAGCGACTATCATACTAGGCCTGACGACATTTCAGATAGTGCTGGAGGGGTTGTGGGGAGGAAAAAAACAGTAATGGGAGGATGGAGGAAACAGACGAGGTTGCTATCATATTAGGTCCAGGGGGAATTCTGATAGAGTAAGTGCATAGAAGAAAGAAAGGGGAAGAGATAGGAAAAGGGAGAAGGGAAAGGAGGAGAGAAAAGAGAGTAAGCAGTCAAAAAGAGTGGAGAAGCAAGAGTGGAGAGTGAATACAATTGCAGAAGTCAGTAGTAACACATAATGTTGCAAGCCAGGATACAAGATGAAGATGGGAACATCATGATTCAGGGCCACCATGAGTACAAGATGCAAAGGAAGTCCAGCATGAGAGTTGAGAAAGAGTGACGCACCGTGAATGAATGAAGTCCATAAAAGTCAAATCCAGCATTGGCCACAAGACAGTGATGGTGAAGGAAGGCACCAGGTGGGCGGGGCTTGCTAAGTGGTGAAAAAGAGCAGCAGGCAGGAAGGTACTAGGTCGGTGGGGCTTAGGCCAGGTGACCTAGATCCACTTGCACCTGCTCCCCATCTGCAAAGGAAAAGAAGCTGGAGGTCTCCTTAAGTAGGGAAACAGAGCGGCAATCAGGAAGGCACCAGGTGGGCGTGGCTTGCTAAGTGGTGAAAAAGAGCGGGAAGCAGGAAGGCACCAGGAGGGCGAGGCTTGCTAAGTGGTGAAAAAGAGCAGCAAGCAGGAAGGCACCAGTTTGGCGGGGCTTGCTAAGTGGTGAAAAAGAGCGACAGGCAGGAAGGCACCAGGTGGCCGGGGCTTAGGCCAGGTGACCTAGATCCACGTGCACCTGCTCCCCATCTCCATGGTAAAGGGCAGGGACCCGGTTAGACTCCAACATTAGTCATGGATACCCTCCAGCAGCACTCTACTTGTCTCTCCTTGAATGGATCACTGCATCTGTCTCTTTCCTTTGTGTCCTCCATCTACCTGGCAATACTGGCTCTCCAGCAATTTTTCCAGCTGTTCACACTCAAATAATTTCATACAGCTCTCCCCTCTTCCCATTGTGCACACCCTTATCAAATCTAAACTGCACCCACAAAATATCAAAATGATCATTTACCAGCTTATTGGCTCTTGATCTGAATTGGATATCTACTGTCCTCCCATTTTCTCTGATTGGTCCAATTTAGTTACTAGACTACATTCTTGGAAGTTAATAAGTCCACCCCCTTTAATTATCTTTCTGAACAATTTTACAGTTGATGATACAATCTACACCTACAACATGGCAATTGTTTTCAATTTACCAATAAGCATCATAACAAATATATATATATATATATATATATATACACACACACACACACACATTGGTCTGACCATGCCAGACTTAATGCAATGTGTCTGCCATTGGTACAATGTTAAAGGTTTGAATGGCAGATTTTTGTAATGTATTCAAGAAATATAACAGTATCAACATGAGATTTTCTATAAAAACATCTAATTCAATAAGCTACCATCTCCCTGTATCTCCACTTAGTGACATCTTTGGCAAAGATGTCATCAAATTTCAGCATATAACTTAAGTTCTCAAGGTTGAATTTTTACCTCATCATATAGGTCTTCTCAAAAGCAGTTCAAGCATATTTGAACCATTTTTGTGCACATTGAGGTCCCAAGATAATCAACAAAATATGATCCTCCATAAACATGCAGTTTAGGCCATCTGCTAATTTCTTGACATGGCCTGCTATTAAGTCATTAGCTCCTTTCAAAGTTAATAGCCGGACCATGGGTCTGCTTATTTTATCTGAACAGAGGAAGACAACTCGACCCAGTCTCTCATGGGTCATTCTCTGGTGCATGTCAACAGTCAGCCCGATCATGGGAGGGACCACACATTGATTTACATTTTTGAGCATTCTTCAAAGTTCACTCATTAGCCAGGTCTTTGTTTACACAGTAGTCATCCGTTTTACCATAATACAACCTTAGTCCGACAGAAGCTTGGTCCCTTTCTTGGCTCTGTGAGCTTCAAATATATTTTTAGATAGAGATATAAGGCAATGCTTGACCTATTGGTTTGGTGTGGAAAAATCACTGAGCTCAGCACAGCTCTTCGTTTAGTTTCTATGAACAGCAAATACATGATGTTTTTACATTCTAACTTTTCTACAAGGGACTTGCACCAATGTCTGACAATGCAAAATATATATTTTTTATCTTCATTCTCCCAGTTTATTTTAAGACAGTTTTGACAAGCCACCAGTTTCCTTAATCTGTGCCTTTAAATGTACTTCTGGCAAGTTGAGTTTCATTTTCCATGAGTTCCTTTCCTTTCAGGCTTCAGAATGTGTCCATTTCTATTGTATGTGTCCTAGTAACAAAAGCAAATTGCATACAATCAGCAGCTGTATAGTTTCCTAGATGCTAGACAGCAATGGCATTTGGAGGGCCAGTCAGTCAGTACTGCCAATTGGACATTCACTGTTGCATATTTGGTTTCTGTGCCCAGTGTCTGAGTTGAATTCTCTGTTGCCTGAACAATTGTGGCGTATGATGGCAGAACGCCTATGAGCCTACCAGTGGAATTGTGACACTGTTACACTGCTTGCTAGAGGCCTTTGTCTCCATAAGGACAGACGAATTTGGGACAGTCCATGCATAATATTCAATTTGGCTGTATAGGTTTATCAGTATTTAACTCTATTACATCCTTTCATAAGAGTAAACAACAGTGTTGTGTACTTTAAATACTGTTGTAGTCTACTTTTAGGACTAAGCTTCAGTAGCTTGCACTGAGCAAGTGTGGATCAGGATAGTTGTAACTATCCTTACCATATAATTGTGCTTTTTCAGTGTTGCTATGAGTCATTTTCAGTTTCAAAAAGCAAGGGTCTACCTTTGTCGCAGTGCTTTGTGAAACATGTGGGCTTTGAATTAGGATGTGTGGAGAATGCTAGTTGGCAATCCACATGACATGTGGTCATATGAACGGCTTCTTTGAGTATGTTTACTCATCAATGGCTTCTTGGGTTCTGCTTGGGATCTGCTGTGGATACCACTCTGATTTCAAGGCTTCTGATCAGCTCGAGGCCAGCTAGATTTCAGAAGGATGCAGTCTTCCCCTCCCAAATGCGAAGGACAAGCAGTGGGACTTAAGTCCCTAACCCCTTACCCCGCTGCATTGAATTTCTGCCTGTATTACACTATGAGACTCAGCCACCGTTGCTTCTTTATGTCATCTGTGGTCCTGATGTGGGAGGATACAGCCAAAATCTTGTCGCAAATCATGCCCTGTAACCAACCCCTCTCCCTGGCAGTGGTTTGAAACATGAATTTCGCCAACCACTGGTTGCCTTCTTTAACACCACATTGGCTTGGATAATCAAATACAGTTACTTACCACTGCTGCCGTTTCCTCGTATGCCTGTGCACTCTGCCCTAAATTTGACTGTGTTATGACATTGTAAATGGATGCCAGCAGGAAGTGAGTGATTTAATATAAATGGATTGTGTTTCCAAAAGCTCCACTGCACACCTTGCCATTTTGCGTACATGCGGTAACAATACTTCAGCATGTCATAGCATAATTTTCCCGTTGTTACATGCAGATTTTTCTAGAAATCATAGGGGCAGCATTGCCGTTAACACTAAGTGGTGGGGAAGCCTTAAATGTACAGACACCCCCAGATTAGTGTGTGCTTTAATAATTACCAAATGCGGTAACCTGGTGCGAAAATGCACCCAACACAATGGATGCCTGTGATGGAGTATGAATTCAATATGTTGCACAGGCACCACAAAGATGTAATTTTTAAACTATTAGTGATGTCCAGGTGAAGCTTTTAGACATCACTTTGCATGACGCGGCTTCTAGGTTAATATTTATAATATTAAAATCAAACTACGAGTTCCAAAATGCAAATAGTTTTTGGCTGAAAAGAAAAGACTGGCTCAAGGTGTCTCATTTGAAACGATGCCACTTGGCAGTCATGAGGAGGAGCCTTAGACTTAGTAGATGTGATTTGTTAAACTAACTGGACTTGATTTCCATTGTGACGCTGTAAGCTAATTTTATTGGAAGGCACTGACTGCAATTTGGCTGGCTGGGAGACGTGTTTGCATTATTAGATTTCAAATAAACGCTTCAGAAAATATTTTAACGTGGATGTTGGCCTCACGCCCACCTGTGTACTTGCTGATTAGGCAGATCATTGAAAGCAGTGCTTTTCTTCAACCTCTGCAATCAAAGGGCATTCATGGGATTAACCAAGGTACCTGCTCTTATGAAAGAATGTAGGCTCCTTGTTGGGGGTTTGAGCAGCCGTTTCCAGAATTCAATGCCGAGTCAGAAAGCAAAGGAATGCTGGAAATCAAACAAGATTTAATTGTATTATATTCAAGTCAAAGCAAACAAACTGTCAAGGTATATTTTTATTCGACATTTTACTATAATTACTATAATGCCTCCTTGTTAAAATATATCATATAATTTCTCTCATGTTTCCCTATCTATCTATCTATCTATCTATCTATCTATCTATCTATCTATCTATCTATCTATCTGTCTGTCTATCTATCTATTTTTATATTGTACCACTCAACCGCAGGCCTCTTGATTTAACACTTTGGATTGTTGTGACCTCTTTGCTTGTCCTACAGTGCACACATTTTACAAGTAATTTTTTCTTCAAATGTGGAGCCGACTGAACTCAATGCAGCAATCAATATTTCATTTGGGCACCATATGATTGCGCTGTTTAGTGATTGGCTGTGCATTACTCATGGTGCACATTGGCCTACTCGAACGGGAGGAGCTGTGGAAGGTAGGTCAGGTGAAGTCTGGACTAATAATGTGTATGCATGTAGCACTTGTTACCACAACAGTGCTTTAAATCACTGTTGCCACGATCACCGAAATTAGTGAAGCTCAATTTACCAACACAGAAAGGATGCAAAGCATTCTGCCCTGCCTTGATTCAAACTCTTAGTTTTAGCATATACATCAATAAACTATTAGTTTGGAAATGTCAGAACCTTAATAATTGTGAGTTGATGAGGGATCCCTGACAGTAGGAATGTCTGTACTGTCTTAATAGTGATCCACAGGCTGGTCTGCATCTCCTAATGAGGTTTGGGTAGATTCACAGGTTCCCGTAGTCTGCCCGAAACTCCTTTAAGTGGCATACATCTTCTGCAAAGTTCGGAAGAAGTTTAGGCTCCTTTGGGTTGGTTCGTTGAATACACAAAATAACCTAAAAGGAAGGGAGATACAAGTTAGTGCAAAGGGAGGTATTGAATTAGGCTGGTTGGGGGAGCTTGCAGAATTAAGATATTTCCTGTGCTACTCATGAATTGGTAGATCCAAGTTGGCATCCTTCATGTGTGAGTTGATGAGCCAATCTCCAGAATGCAGTGCATCTCTCAATTATGCAGAAATTGATATCACAGTAAAAGGTGAATCTGTTGATGCCTCTCAGGTTGGTCACAGGCTGAAAGGCATTGTATTTCTTGCGTAAAAATAAAACGTTGCTGGCTTCTAGACTTGGGAGAAACACACACCTCTCTATGGCTCTTTCCTCTAACAACGCCCACACCTCATGAGAAAGTAACCTCTAAATCATCTGAGATACTGACATCTCCTATGTAAGGCTAAAGTGCAGAGGCAGGATCTCAAAACCCTGACTACTCCAAATGACTCAGGGATTTTGGGAAAGGTCATGCCAGATTCTGATCAATTGCAGAATACCTATCTTCGAGGGGAGAAGATGGCTTTGGGGGGCTTGAAGTTCTGCTGGACTCTGTACTGAAGGGCTTGATGTTCTAGTAAGGCGCACAGTTGTGCAATCTCTACCTTGATCAGCTCAGCGAGAAACCAATGCAAAACATGTTTACGCATAGATGCCTCCACCTTGTTAATGGCCATGAAGGTTGTAACATACTTCTCTTTACAAATTCATCCGCCAAAAGAGTAGATCATGCCCCCAAGGACCATTTGACTCAGCCCTGTCACCCAAGCTTGTTGTTGATTGTTGATAACTAAATGGCATCTCACAGGAAGAAGAGCGCCTTCTCAGCCCAACTGCTGACTTCTGAAGCATCCAACAGGTCACCCCCTAACTAGGCCTTCTGTGCCGTATTCAGCATCATTATCAAGGGTCCAGAGGTGTCCACAACACTGTATTGTCTGATGTACCAGGCACAGTCAATCCCTGTTCCCAAATCTTTGATATATTTGGAAAAAAGATTGTCATCTCCTTATCAGAAGTCTGAGTCTCATTATCCAACCACAGGAGAGTAGGCCAGGAACATTCTGCCTTCATCTTGCAAGTATCGGGAACCAGTATCCAATTTGGAGTACAAGGCTGTGTTAGCAGATTTCCCCATGAACGTCCTTTTGTCTAGAACTGGGATGAGGAAGAGAACTAAGATCAAACATAGGAGACCGACACAGAGTCCTGAAAGCATGCAAATTCATCATGTGGGTTCAAATCATCATTATCAGTGTCCCTGTGTGCCGTCCCTGAAGTGAGCAGAGAAGAACTGCTCCATGGGTCTGTAGGTGATGAGATTTGCTGTACCTTTAAGCTAGTTCAATAGTGTCTCTTGGCCTGGGGTGTAGATAAGGCAACAAATACATCTTTGAGGGACAGCGCTGCAGTTGTCCATTACCTGGGTTTGGATGGCAGCTGAAGGGCAGTGCACACGTCACTCTCTTGCACAAGTTGTTTCTTTTTGTGGGGGCTTTTGAATATGGTGGGGCCTACACCATGTTGCTAGATAGTGCCGCCTCACCCTCCTCTGGAAGCCTCACCCCTGAGTGGCCTCTTGCAAATGAAGGGCTGCTATACCCATAGAGGAATAACATATTTTAGAGAGGGCTGCAACAATCTTGTCAAAGGATTTTATTTGTAGAATTGGGCACTGAAAAGTTCACTAACTCCCCACACTTTCACCTCCAGGAGCAAGTAGCAGAGCCTTTGTCCTATTGCTTATGGCAGCGTCCATTATATTATTGCTGGCAACAATTCCTCCAGGAGACAACAGGCAAGAGATACCACCAAATCTAAGCATAAAATATGTCCCCAGTACAGCCCACAGAGCACAAGGCATTCCACCACCCAGATTATTTCTCCTAGAGCAAATCGTGCTTAAGAGCAGTGTTATCTGCTTGCAGGTTATGTCATTAACAATGAAGAACCCATTAGTGTGAGGGATACAGTGGGCTTCAGTTAAAAGCTGCACTGGTAAGAACAGGTGTGCCAGAGCCTGGGACGCACACATTGATGTTACAAAAAGCAAAGAGTAGGCAATCCTGCATTGTAACACAAAATCCATCCAATGTATATACAATAGAATAATCCAACTCCCAAATAACACAACATAGTGGAGAACTTATCTGAACGAGTGCAGCATCTTAAGCAGTAAGGAAAGAGGAAGGACTATGAGAGGATTCATACTTTACAAAGCCATCTACTTTGGGATTGGTGCAGAGGGTCACATGGAGCTTATGGAACTTGACAATGATTGATCATGATATCCAAACCAATGAAGGGCTGCTGTGCCTGTGAGTGTGCCCACCGGCAAACCCCTTGTCTCCTCACCTCTTAAAACATGAGGTGCAAGAAACATCACCTAGGCAGTGTTAGTCACTGTATTTATTAATGTTAAAGCCCCCCCCCTCCAAGTACCTGAAATTGACTCTTCTGGAAGGTGATGAAAAGGTTGCAGGTGGATGACTGAAGTAGAAGATCCAGGAGAAAGGCAGGACGTGGTTGATAGGTCAGATAACATGCCCTATTTTCACAAAGAGGAAGGGTAAAGCAAACACAAGCGGCCTCATTGTAATTACGCCAATCTGGAAATATCAGTGCCAGTCACTCCGTACCGGCACCTTTTTTCCGGTCCAGCATACTTTGAGTTGTGATGCCGCTAATCCCATCACTGCAAGTGACCCACTGTATCCGGCAACACTGTGCCCGGAATCTGTGGCAAGACTCGTCTGCCGTGCCTGAGATACCAGCATGGCGTCAGCAAGTGCACATTCCGAGCTCCATGCACATGGAAACACCGGCATGGACATGCCGGTAGCACTGTGAACACTGCACCAGAAACACAGGCATCACTGACCAGGCGTTAAGTAGAGTCAAGTATATAAAAAGATGCCACAGGTGGCCACAATCAGCCAAAGTGGCCCCAATGAGCACTGCAAAAGCACAAAAGGACTACTCCTACACTCCACAACCCTTTCAACACTACCATGCTAACAGTAGCAGTAGCAGTACTGGAGATGGAAGCCCTGCATGCAGACCTACTACTTGAGGAGGCAGGGAGGCAGAGAATGTGGGAGAGGCACTTGAGGAGAAGGATGGCCATCATGGCTGAGCAAAACAACAATGGCCAACAGGTTGCAGCCCGCAGGCAGCAACCAATACCACACATAAGGGTCACACCCTCCAACCTGAGCCAAAGCCAAATCCACACCTTGTACCGGCTAGACAGGGACACCATCACTTCCATAGTGGACCTGATCCCTGATGACCTGGTCAGCCTGATACAGATCCATATAGCCATACCCCTTGTTCAAGGTAGTGTCTGTGCTACACTTCCTAGCCACAGGCACCTACCAAAACACTGTGGGTGAACTGCATGGGCTATCGCAACCCTGTTTCTCGCGTGTTCTGTTTCAGGTCATCGATGCACTCCTGCGTCACGTTGGAGATCACATCAACCTCCCCAGGGCAGCTCACCAAGTCAATGCCACTAAAATCACCTTCCATGCCATTGCAGGCATGCCCAATTTAATAGGTGCATTGCACTTCACACATGATGAGCTGGTGGCCAGGCATGCCGTTGAGGCAGTGCACCGGAACAAAAACTCTACCACTCATTGAATGTGCAGATGGTGTGTGATGCCCACTACCTCATCGCCCACTGTTGTGCCAGATTTCCCATTTCAACCCTCAACTCCATGGTGCTGTGCAACTCCACGCTTCCAGCTTACATGGCACGTCACAGTGGAGAAAGTACCTGGCTTTTGGGTGGGTATAACTACCAGGGCATGTGCACTCTTCAATTGGGGGGGAGCAGAAAAAACCATAGTGTACCTGGCTTTTGGGTAGTGTATCTACCAGGGGGTTCACAATGTTCAATTGGGGGGCAGAAAACACCATAGCGTATCTGGCTGTTGGGTGAGTGTAACTACCAGGGCATGTGCACTCTTCAATTGGCGTCCGGAAGAAAACACCATAGCGAACCTGGTGGTTGGGTGAGTGTAACTACCAGGGCATGTGCACTCTTCAATTTGGGGTATGTACAATACATATCAGCAGTGGATGTGTGCAATGCAATGTGCAACACAGTACTAGCATGTCTGAGTGCAAGGACTTGAGAGGCATGTCTCAATTGACCAAACTGATCATGTGTATGCATAACAAGATAAAATCCATACAGCACTATCAAAAGCACTGCATGCACCCAAATGTATCACACCTATGTGACAAAATCATGCACAAACAAAATCATCAAAATCCTGATAGTACTTACGCATTAGAAAACCCCACCTACATACCACTAGTGTCCTGCACACCAAGTAGCCAGGTCTGCTGCTTGTTTGAAGTGCACATACACATATGCATGTGACCTGAAGTTGAAATCACTAGCCAAACATATCTATGATTGAGGCAAATGGCCATAGTTTTTTAAATTTTTTAAATGTTTTAATTTATAGTTGTTTTAATCAAGAATGTATACTTGATCTTTCCAACTTTCTGATTATTACAAAATAATGCAAATATCAATTATTTACAATCACAGTATTAAAACATTAAAACATTAAAATATTACAACATTAGAACATCCACAGATATTCACATTCCATTTCAATTTCAAACTTATCATCTTATCAGTCCATTGTCATATCACATCTTTAGGAATCACAATTTACTTACAATCATTGCTCTCTTCAGGATGCCTATGTTATCTGCAAAATTAAGAATAGCATATCTAACTGCTTTAATGGAAGTGTGAAACAGAAGCTCCCAGAGTTTTTCACTAGTCAAAACATAATGATCTTCAAATAATGGTTTAAAGCAGTTGGTTCTCTGCATCAGTAGCATAGGGCATTCTACTAGTAGATGTTTGATGGTTTCTAAGGTTGTTTTACAAAAGCTACAATGTGCATCTGCTGTTGTTTCCCTTGTGGGCCATAGATTCAAACGGAAACATAAATAATCATCACAGTGTCGCGAATTGGGAAATATACATAAATAACTCTCAGTCCGACCATGTCGTTTCAAGGCAAAAGGATAGTTTACAAAATTTTGGTAGATATTACATGCAGTTCTGTTTTGAATCCAGTCATGATCCCACAATTTTTTCTTAGCTTTATCAGGATTCTCTGCTAATAATGTTACCGAGATACCAGAATTATGAAGGACTGTCAACACTTTTTTCCGCCATTTTACCGCAAATGTATCTTAGGAGTTTAAAAGATAATTTGAAATATTATATAATATTCCCGTTGTTGCAATGGCCAAGACACATTTACGGTATAGCAAACAAAGCTTCCACTTATATACTGCATGTAAAGATAGAAGACCCAATTCGTGTCTCACTAGGCATGTGGGTTGTGATAATGGAAGATTCAAAATTCGTTTCCAATATAACCCTTCATAACGCGACCAGTAGTTATATGGTTTTACATGAGATGACTCTGAGCCATACAGATTTACTGGTGTAAATTATTGTTTATAGTAAGTTATGATGGGAATAATAGAAAACATACAATATTTTGCTTTAATTATTCAAGCTTGAGAAACGATTGTGATTAGCTTCCGATTCATGTGTTGATCATAACAGCTATGGCCTGTTTTTTCTGTGGTCTATGATGCCCAAATAAATATAAGATGATAATGACATTAGAGTGGATTCTTGTAGAGGCCATTTGTATGCTTTAGATCATTGCTTTATGTTACCAAATTGCATGACTTTCGTCTTCGTGATGTTCATATATATATAGTTTTTTTGGGTGGAACATTCCAGAGCATCTAACAATTTCAAAATCCTTTGGGGGGTTTTAGCAAACAGGACCATGTCAACTGCATAAAGTAGATATTTAACTTGTATATTGTTTATTTTAGGTGAATCAGTGATAAGTTTTTCAAATGAATTACCAATGTCAGAAATAAAAAAGTTAAACAATGTGGAAGCCAATAGGCAGCCTTGCTTTAGCCCTCGAGCAGTTTGAATCGGTGCTGATAATAATCCCTCGTTATTGAGTCTGATTTGTATGGTGGTATTTGTGTGTAGTTCGATGATCCACTTCAGAATATACCATGGGCAATTTGCATCCATCAGCTTTCTATATAATAGTTCACGAGGCAAGGCGTCAAATGCCATGTGAAAATCAATGAATACAATATATAGGGGCTGGTGACGTTGCTTAGCTTGTTGTATGATGCTGTTCAAGATAATAATATTCACAGCAGTCCCCAACCCTGGTCTAAATCCTGTTTGGAATGGATCATATAGCTTTCGATAAAATAACCAGAGATTAAGTTGTTCTAAAATTATTTGTGCAAAGATTTTCCCTGGACAGTCTAAGAGTGCAATTGGTCGATATGATTTCGGTTCATCCCTTTGACCTTTTTTGAAAATGGGTACTATTATTGATTGTTTCCAGGTAGCTGGTATAGATCCTGTATAGAATATATGCTCAAAAATAATTTTTTAACAAAATGTGTGCCCATTCTTGTGGGTGATTTTTTATCATTCCATTATGCAGGCCTTCGGGGCCAGTTGCTCTCGATTGACTTAGCTTGCTAATACAATGCATAATAGTACTGGTTTCTACTGGAAAAGAATGAGAAACACCAGGCAAGCTTATTTTCTCAGTAAAGTTCTCAAATGGGGTGCAGTAAAAATCTTGAAAATACTTTTGCCACACCTCTTCAGTAATGCAGCTAAGTTGTACAGCTCCCTGTGTTTTACTAGAAGCTGTATGCAGGCATGCCCAGATACCACTTGTTGATTTCTTTATGATGTGTTTCAACATCTGTTCACCATCATTTTGATATTGGCGAAATCTCCAATCTTTTAGCCAAGACTTATATGCTACCGTCAGTCGTTTCTTTTCCGCCGTTCTTAATGTGATGGAAAGACATTTCAGATTACGAAGATTCCGCCTTAAGAGGGCGTTTACTTGATGGATCTCTAGATCAAATACTTGTCGATGTTTGTATTTGATTGTCTGATCTGGCAAAATAACACTCTTGAATATTTGCATCAGGTGAACATAGCATTCGGATCCATCCAATTGGGGTGCTGAAAAGTGTTCATACAAATGATTATTAAATTGTTCTAATTTTAGTGGGCTCCAGTATAATCGGTTACCACCATTATTCACATATATACCTGTTACATGGTGATTTGTTTGCATCAAATGAGCTCCTGTTACTATTTTGAAACATATGTGTAGTATGTTGTGATCACTCAGATTAGTAGGAATCACTGTAAGTGAGTCAATCTGCTTGAAAAGATTGGAAGATACATATACGTAATCCAATACAGCAGTTTGTGGACCCCTAACCCATGTGGACGGGGCAGGAATATCTCCCGGAACTGTACGGTTTAACATAATGAAGCCTCTTTCTTTCATAATTAGTGACCATGTAAGTTCATCTTGAGCAAGTTCTACGCTATCATTCAAAATTAGGTGCAAATTTAAATCACCAAGTATGATGGTATGATCTATTTTTGGATAAAGTAAAAGGTTATCAAGTATTGCAAGTAAATGTTTAAAGAAAACCTCAGGTGCCATGGTTAATCTGCTCCAATAGATATTAATAATGACAATAGTCATTGGGGCTTTGACTAACTTTGCTATTTGGAAACATACAGAGGGCGAAGGGCATTCGGTAATGGAAAATCCAATTGTTTTCTTACCTGCAAGCAAGAGCCCTCCCATTGGGCGACCCGTTATTTTCTTAGTAGCTGGAGTTGAAAGAATAGTATGGGTAGACCATACAGGGGCATTCGTAAGCCAAGTTTCTTTGAATGCGATTACATTATACTTCTGTATATTGCTTTCGTTGGAATTAATGAAGTGGCTATGACCGTGGGTATTCCAAGAAATCATGTCAATGGTGGTAGTAATTTCCCTACAATGCGGAATGACCTCCTTGCATAATGATCCATTTTGATATTTTTGAGTGGCAGACTTGTAATGGATGATTGGCTGAGTCCCTTTTAAGGCCTCTATTGCTCCTGACTTGTATATATTTAGTTGAGGACTATCTAATCGCTCTGCCTGTATCCTGGTATCTTGAGTAAGTATGAAACCCATGTCATATAGAGTCATTCTGGTTTCCCAGAGCATATTGGCTACTAAACCAGAGCACATGTGTATTTTGGCTTCTGATAGATCGTTTTTGTTAGTAAATTCAATTAAGTCAATGTCAGTAGAGGCCAGATTCCGTAATGTCGGTATTTCCCCACATATATTTAGAATACTTGCTCTATTCAGAACAAATGTTTTGCATGGTGAGTCTCGACATTTCAGAATTAGACAATGAGCAGTTTTGTGATGAGTTTTGAAATCATTTTTAGATGGATGTATTTCGTTTGGCTTTACGGCTGGTAAATACAATTGATTGGGAATACTAGAGTGCGCCAAATTAATTTCTTGATGAAGCTTGTCTGAGTTAATCATTCCATCTGAATTTTTAGGGTTAACATACATATCAGTACAGGTTTGACTATGTGCAACCGTACTCAATGAGTTTATTTTTTTTTAGTTTGTGCAAGATATGATGATTCAATCGATAATCTTATAATATCTTTGATATCTTGTTGCTGAGGGCCTATTTGTTTAGCTAATGATGAAGGTACGACCAGAGGTAGGTCCATTGTTGAGCACTGACTTTGTTGCATGATGTTTTTCCCAATTGACAGTGAATGTCTTGTGTGTTCAGGCTGGTCGGTTGCAACCGCTATCCTTGTAGGCTTTGCTGTTGAAGCTGCCACAAAAGCTCTGTTAGGTACCATTGATGACATCAATGAGTTGTCACCTATGGCAGTACTTTGTTCTTGCGTAAGTTCTCCAATTTTAGATTATAACACATTATGCTTCATGTAAGAGTCAATTGTTACTCTTATTTCTTCTCTGAGTTGTTCAATGGTTGTTTGACATACCGGTGAGACATCCGACTTACTTTGCTCACCGGACTTAGATGGAATATCGCTTACTTCACCGAGAGAATTTGTTACTGATATATTTTGGGTACTACCTGTGGTGTGTTTCAGATCAATCGATGGTACCTCAATTAAAGATAGAGCCACAAGAGCATCGAGTGGCTTGTACACTTTTGGGGCTTCGGCAGTTGTTTTTGTACATGTACTTGTTTGCGGTCTAACACATTTACTCTGTATTTTTATACATTTTAGTTCTTCTCTTTTTTTTTGAGAGGGCGACGACGATCTTTCTTGATCGTTTTGCATGGTTGTTTTTGGTCTAGCTGTAAGACAGTCTGTCGTGCTCTTTGATCTTCCGACTTGCCTGATACTGCAGAAAAGAGATTAAATACATTTGGCCGCACAGTCAGGAGTGCATCAACTGGACCTGAATTTAAGCAGCACCTCCTGTTGTGCTATAATAGTCTTTTCAATCATTTCACCAGAAGTCTGGGAAGATATTCCAGGCTGTGATTTCTCAGAATCTACTACTACATTAACAGTGCTTCTTTCCCTTATATTATTGTTATCCTAACTAACAGAGTTATTCACTGAATCTGGTGCAACAACTGGTTGAGCAGAAGGCATATTTTGTCGGACACATTCTATGGTAGTATTACAAGTATTTATCTTATCTACTAAATACTCTAAGTGTAAAGTTTGTTGGTTCAACTTTGTGTCAAGAATCTCATACAATTTAGCCACAGTTAGAAGAGCAGTGTTCATGGCACTAAGGGGCCGATTCATAGAATTCAGCGCACAAGTGGCGCACGCGGCTGGCGCACAGTGTGCGCGTGCGAATCCCTGCGCCAGCCGCGTGCGCTAAAATCCATTTCCGCGCACAGCGTATTCATGGATTCCAGCCACCAAAACCAGCCGTGGCGCACAGTTGCGCAGCGACCCTGCAGCAGCGCCAGTTACGCCTCCAAGAACGCCTCTCGCGCAGGGAAAAGCCATCAAAATCCCCAACCCAGCGCAAAGGGCAGCAGCAAACGCAGAGCTGGGAGCGTGTATTCCAGGGGTGTGCGGGTGTTTCCATACGCGGCTGGGCTGGGTACGTGTATTTCAGGGGTGCGCGAGAAAGTCTACACGCGATTGGCCTGGGTACGTGGATTTCAGGGGTGCGCGAGAAAGTCTACACGCGATTGGCCTGGGTACGTGGATTTCAGGGGTGCGCGAGAAAGACTACACGCGATTGGCCTGGGTACGTGGATTTCAGGGGTGCGCGAGAAAGTCTACACACGATTGGCCTGGGTACGTGGATTTCAGGGGTGCGCGAGAAAGACTACACGCGATTGGCCTGGGTACGTGGATTTCAGGGGTGCGCGAGAAAGACTACACGCGATTGGCCTGGGTACGTGGATTTCAGGGGTGCGCGAGAAAGACTACACGCGATTGGCCTGGGTAAGTGGATTTCAGGGGTGCGCGAGAAAGTCTACACGCGATTGGCCTGGGTACGTGGATTTCAGGGGTGCGCGAGAAAGTCTACACGCGATTGGCCTGGGTACGTGGATTTCAGGGGTGCGCGAGAAAGTCTACACGCGATTGGCCTGGGTACGTGGATTTCAGGGGTGCGCGAGAAAGACTACACGCGATTGGCCTGGGTACGTGGATTTCAGGGGTGCGCGAGAAAGTCTACACACGATTGGCCTGGGTACGTGGATTTCAGGGGTGCGCGAGAAAGACTACACGCGATTGGCCTGGGTACGTGGATTTCAGGGGTGCGCGAGAAAGTCTACACGCGATTGGCCTGGGTACGTGGATTTCAGGGGTGCGCGAGAAAGACTACACGCGATTGGCCTGGGTACGTGGATTTCAGGGGTGCGCGAGAAAGTCTACACGCGATTGGCCTGGGTACGTGGATTTCAGGGGTGCGCGAGAAAGTCTACACGCGATAGGCCTGGGTACGTGGATTTCAGGGGTGCGCGAGAAAAACTACACGCGATTGGCCTGGGTACGTGGATTTCAGGGGTGCGCGAGAAAGTCTACACACGATTGGCCTGGGTACGTGGATTTCAGGGGTGCGCGAGAAAGACTACACGCGATTGGCCTGGGTACGTGGATTTCAGGGGTGCGCGAGAAAGTCTACACGCGATTGGCCTGGGTACGTGGATTTCAGGGGTGCGCGAGAAAGTCTACACGCGATTGGCCTGGGTACGTGGATTTCAGGGGTGCGCGATAAAGTCTACACGCGATTGGCCTGGGTACGTGGATTTCAGGGGTGCGCGGGTGGTGGGTGTGCGGGAAGTTCAAGACGTGAATTGGCAGTGTGGGTCCTCCCAGGTCTCCCCTCTACCCCCTCCACGACCTCTGCAGGCATCCCACACCACAGGGGACTACCCTGCACCCCATGTCATGTCCCACAGGCAGCCCATCCACCATGGCCATGCCCCCCAGCCAAGCCACATGTCCCCTTGCACCCCCACCCCCAGCACTGTGGGGCACCTGCCAGCAGGCCCCCACCCATGTCTCCCAGCACCCCCACCCCCCAGCCACCAGGGGCACCCTCCACCAGGCCCCCACCCATGTCTCCCAGCACCCCCACCCACCAGCCACCAGGGGCAGCCTCCACCAGGCCCCCACCCATGTCTCCCAGCACCCCCACCCCCCAGCCACCAGGGGCAGCCTCCACCAGGCCCCCACCCATGTCCGACTCATGTCTCCCAGCACCCCCACCCCCCAGCCACCAGGGGCAGCCTCCACCAGGCCCCCACCCATGTCTCCCAGCACCCCCACCCCCCAGCCACCAGGGGCAGCCTCCACCAGGCCCCCACCCATGTCCGACTCATGTCTCCCAGCACCCCCACCCCCCCAGCCACCAGGGGCAGCCTCCACCAGGCCCCCACCCATGTCTCCCAGCACCCCCACCCCCCAGCCACCAGGGGCACCCTCCACCAGGCCCCCACCCATGTCTCCCAGCACCCCCACCCCCCAGCCACCAGGGGCACCCTCCACCAGGCCCCCACCCATGTCTCCCAGCACCCCCACCCACCAGCCACCAGGGGCAGCCTCCACCAGGCCCCCACCCATGTCTCCCAGCACCCCCACCCCCCAGCAGTGCAGGGGCAGCCTCCACCAGGCCCCCACCCATGTCTCCCAGCACCCCCACCCCCCAGCCACCAGGGGCAGCCTCCACCAGGCCCCCACCCATGTCCGACTCATGTCTCCCAGCACCCCCACCCCCCCAGCCACCAGGGGCACCCTCCACCAGGCCCCCACCCATGTCCGACTCATGTCTCCCAGCACCCCCACCCCCCCAGCCACCAGGGGCAGCCTCCACCAGGCCCCCACCCATGTCTCCCAGCACCCCCACCCCCCAGCCACCAGGGGCAGCCTCCACCAGGCCCCCACCCATGTCCGACTCATGTCTCCCAGCACCCCCACCCCCCAGCCACCAGGGGCAGCCTCCACCAGGCCCCCACCCATGTCTCCCAGCACCCCCACCCCCCAGCCACCAGGGGCAGCCTCCACCAGGCCCCCACCCATGTCCGACTCATGTCTCCCAGCACCCCCACCCCCCCAGCCACCAGGGGCAGCCTCCACCAGGCCCCCACCCATGTCTCCCAGCACTCCCACCCCCCAGCCACCAGTAGCACCCTCCACCAGGCCCCCACCCATGTCTCCCAGCACCCCCACCCCCCAGCCACCAGGGGCACCCTCCACCAGGCCCCCACCCATGTCTCCCAGCACCCCCACCCACCAGCCACCAGGGGCAGCCTCCACCAGGCCCCCACCCATGTCTCCCAGCACCCCCACCCCCCAGCAGTGCAGGGGCAGCCTCCACCAGGCCCCCACCCATGTCTCCCAGCACCCCCACCCCCCAGCCACCAGGGGCAGCCTCCACCAGGCCCCCACCCATGTCTCCCACCACCCCCACCCACCAGCCACCAGGGGCAGCCTCCACCAGGCCCCCACCCATGTCTCCCAGCACCCCCACCCCCCAGCCACCAGGGGCAGCCTCCACCAGGCCCCCACCCATGTCCGACTCATGTCTCCCAGCACCCCCACCCCCCCAGCCACCAGGGGCACCCTCCACCAGGCCCCCACCCATGTCTGACTCATGTCTCCCAGCACCCCCACCCCCCCAGCCACCAGGGGCAGCCTCCACCAGGCCCCCACCCATGTCTCCCAGCACCCCCACCCCCCAGCCACCATGGGCAGCCTCCACCAGGCCCCCACCCATGTCCGACTCATGTCTCCCAGCACCCCCACCCCCCAGCCACCAGGGGCAGCCTCCACCAGGCCCCCACCCATGTCTCCCAGCACCCCCACCCCCCAGCCACCAGGGGCAGCCTCCACCAGGCCCCCACCCATGTCCGACTCATGTCTCCCAGCACCCCCACCCCCCAGCCACCAGGGGCACCCTCCACCAGGCCCCCACCCATGTCCAGGAACAGAGACTTCCATGCTGTCATGTGTGCAATCTGCACAGGGCTCCCCTTGTCACATTCAAACACATGCAACAACCATGCGGTTCACACATTACAGGTCGCACATGCATTACCATGATGTCCCTGCACACATACATGCGTACATGGCCTATGTCACACATGCAGGCAAGTATCAGACAACCAGCACACTGCAACATGCCCTGTCTCACACAGCAATGCTTGGCCACTTACCGCTCAACTCCAGACGGGTCTCCCTCTCAAGGACCTGGCTGTGGAGCGCTGGGTGTGCGCGTTCCAGGACCCTCAACTGGATGGAACTCATGCGGCCCCGGCCCCCCTCCACAAGGCGCCGGGCCTTCATGAGGGTCCTGGACCTCAAGTCCTCCCAGCGCTTCTTGACCTTCTGGATGGTGCGGGTTGCCACCCCCTCCGCGTCCTCTCCCGTCCTTCCCTGTTGGCGCGGGACGATCCGAAGAGGGCATCATACTGCCCCAGGACATGCTCCACCAGGACACCAACTTCGGTGGCAGTGAAGCTGGTGCCCCTCTGCCCCTCTGGCCGGGGGTTGCCACTGGTGTCAGATGTGGATGTGCTCGACATGGCAACCCCAGGGGCAGGAGTGGGTGACCAACTGGGTCCTGGGGCTGGGCTGTGGAGCGATGTCATTTGAGTCGGGACTCTTCTGTACCAGCAGGGGTGGACACAGCAACTGGAGCCCTGCAGATGGCTGATGTGCAGGCACCAAATGGCAGGGCACGGTGGCAGCAGGCAGGCAGGCAGGCAGCAGCAGATGGCATGTGGGAGGCTGCTTGGGGCACTGGGGGCCAGTGAATTGGCCTTCTGGGCAGGAGCGTGGTCTTCCGTGTGTTTTCGCGTGGCCAGCTTCATACGGAGTGAATAGGCACGTGAAAAATCTGCACGATGCGTGTAATGCGCGTAAGCGCGCGTGAAAAACTGCACGTCCGCGTGTAATAGGAGGAAAGGGTCCATGCATAAGCGTGCGCACGTGAAAAACTGCACGTCCGCGTGTAATGCGCGTAATCAAACGTGAAAAAGTGCACGTCCGCATGTGACGTGACGCGCGCGTGCGTTTCCCTCAGCACGGGTTAAAGGTGAGCGGGCCCAGCTGTTCGCTGTACGTGCCTTTCGTGGAGACCGACGTGTGTTGCTGCTTCCAGTCGTTTCGCGCGCCATCTACTTCACAGCTCTCAAGGATGTATCTCTTCTTTTGGCGGGGGTATTGGCTACGCGTGTTTTTCTGCATCGCGCTAGTCAGACGGTGAGTCGCAAACGCTCCTTTTCCCACTGCGGGTGCCCCTGTGTATCGCACCCATTTTCGATGTCATCGTAGCCTGCGTGTCCCACGCGTACGCGTTATACGTGTTACTGGGTGCCACCGCGTACTGCGGGAGGTTTAATCCACGCACGTAGGCTGCAGGGTTGCGTGCACGGTTTTACTGCAGTTTTGGGGTGCCTGAGCGTTGCGTGACCCGTCAACACATCACCGGGGTCACATACAGCCTTGCAGGTGCAGGGGGGCTGTTAACATCTTGCTTCCCACCCCCTTCACCCCAATTGCCCAGGTCAATTGTGCTGTACACCTCCCATTGGCACCACTCCATCTGTGCCAGCACTATTACATCTGTGCCATGGTAGGGAGGCTACCAAAGGTGAGGGGCGCCTCAGCTGGGCGTCCTCCTCGTGGCGGGCGTGGTCGGGGACGTGGCCGTGGTGACCAGGGAGTAGGGGGACTCCAGGGTGTCCAGGGCAGCCACAGAGGGGGAAGAGGCAGGGGTGCGCCACTTGAGCACAATGTTGTGCCATGTGTTGGTGCAGCCATGCCACCACCCCCTGTGGTTCAGGGGGATGCAGCTCCTGCATCTGGCACTGGCACCCGTATGACCCGGCAGTCCATTTCATCGACTGCCACGGGCCCAAGGGTAGCGGTAGCTGCAGGTGCAGTTGTGGACACCGCCACCCAGGCTCAGGGTCTGCCAGCGCAGGCTGCGTTGGCACTTGAAGAGCCCTTGGTAGATCTCCAACAGGCCAGGGGGGAAACCATTGGGGCAGGCCGGGCTGCTCAGACCAAGACACGTGTCCCTGGGGCAGTCATGTCATCTGCTGCCCCGAACAGCCGGGTGTTGGCAAGTGCAGGGGCAGATGCACCCAACAGCACCCCGGTTGTGAGTCTGCCAACCAGGACCGTTGCGGTCAATGACCCTGCCACAGCTGATGTTGCTGCGCAGGGTCCATTAGTGGGCACCCAGCTGCCACTGACACAAGTCAGGCCTTTGGTCATCCCTCCACCTGCCACTCCCTCGGCTCAATCCACCCAACCCACTGGCCATACTGGTCAGGGCGGCATTAGCCAGCCAGGGTCTGCGCCACAGTCCAAGAGGAGGAAGGTTGCATCTGCAGCACAGGCTGGGACCCCACACACAGCCACGACCTCCTTCACGTCGAGGAAGAAGCCTTTCTGTAAGCAGGAACTGGACTTCCTCGTGGACTACGTGCGGGGACACAGCCGTGACATGCTAGTGGGTGCCAATAGTCAGACTACGGCTGCCCAACGTGACACCCACTGGAAGCATGTGGCGGAACATGTCAGTTCATTCGGCCATGAGGTGCGCACGGCGCAGGAGTGCAAAAAGCGCTGGAATGACATCAAGCGCAGCACTAAGGCCAAGCGTGCCTCAAATTACAACTTGACTCTGGTGACTGGCGGTGGGCCTGCACCAGAGGAGGAAGAACTCACTCCGCATGAGGCTCTCGTTGCGGAGTTCATACCACCAGAATTGGTCGAAGGTGTGGGAGAGATGCTGGACTTTGATGCCCAGTCCAGTGAGTGTTGATGCGTAGTTGTTGAGGACGTGTGTGTTTCACTTGTGGGATGTGTTGTGCATGATTGCTGCTACATGTGACCTGTACATGGTTCTGATGTGTAAGTAATGCAATGCCACCGTCATGCGTGTCTCCTCTGCCTGCATGCGGGACTCCATGTGGCCATGCTCCCTTGCCCCTCCTCCGCCACTCTGCACCCCAGTTCCACCTATGCACTGGTCTGCTACATTCTTGCCAATGTGTAGTTTCATGTTCATGTGTCCTGTGTAGATGCTAACATCCAGCTTAGAAACTGCCAGACATATGCCGTGTGGTACAGCCTTAGTACTCGATGCAGGGCATCCCACTTGTACTGTGCATGGGTCAGATGTCCCGCAGGGACATGAGTGCCCCTTCATGCTCCATGTGCATTGCACACATGCCCCTATGTGTCCTTGACTGGATGATCACTGTAATATGAGTCCTTGGTTACATACATTGCCTGCCATATCATCGGCCTCCCCATGTCAACTGTGGCTCAGTCCTGCGTTGCACACATGTTTAGGCTCTGACAATCTGTGTGGCTCACAGGCCTCAGCCTGTTCAATGGCCAATGACTCTGTCCAACTCTTGTCGTGTCTTCTTCACACGTGGCCGGCCTCCGGATCTTCCATCATGTGTCCTGCCCACTGTCCCAGCATCATTTGCAGTGTTGTAATTGAAATCACATTAAGCTGTTGATGCCAGTCAACACTGCTTGTCAATACACAGGTGTATGGTCAGCCTTTTGATACCATGCTAGGCATCCCTGCTTTGGTACTGGGGTGGAGGGGTGCTTGCCTTCTAGACATGGTACACATTGAATACACAATGCACGTGATGTCTGATTTTGACATTGCACTGCCTTCACATTTCCTGGCACACACCATGGAGTGCTTGTACATGTAGGTAGTGAGTGGCGTACACATTTTCTGCACTGCTTAGACCCACTTCCATGCAAACTGCCACCTTTCAACAGGTCTGATCACAGAAGCTATTCTAAGTAGACCCAGCATGCATGCAAGGTCATATGTTGTGTGTCACATGTCTGCCAGATGCCTTTGCTGTCGGTGTGTGTGTGTGTGTTGTGTGCTTCTGACATATGTACTGACCTTTTCCTCTCTATTTTTCAGGTGATGACGCAATGGATGCAGAGGATGGTGTTGTCATGCCAGACACAGGGTTGGTAAGACCACATCAACCCGGCACTAGTGGGGGTCGTGGGGTGGTAGGCCACGAAAACCCCCAAGTGCTGCAGTCCATCCTGTCTCTGGCTGCCTATGAGTCCAGCCTTGATGACGACTCTGACGTCCATGTTGAGTTGGATGACCATCAAGTCCATGTGTCAGGGGTGAGTGATTCTGATGTGGACACTCCTCTGTCTGCGACCCCTGCACTGAGGGATCAGACAGTCTTGGTTCCTCCGCCCGTGGTGGATCGGGACGCAGGGTCACCCTCCACACCAGTCACTGATGTGCCTGGGACATCACGTAGACGGGGGCATGTAGTCGTGCAGCCGCAGGCGGTGCCAACACAGCGAGGACCCCCGGTCCTTGGGTCCCGCAGGGGTCAAGCCCGGCAACGCGGTCGCCGCGCGCAACCGCTGTATACTGAGTGGGAGCAAGACATGACTGCCAATTCATAACGGCAGGGGGCAGCAATGGAGAACATCGCTGACAGCATGGAGCGTGTGGCCCGATCTGTGCTCCCCCCTGCTAGGCAGGTGCTTCTCCAGCAGCAGGCGGCACGGTCCACGGCCCGCTCACTCAGGCTGGGCATGGCGGCCTCAGACAGGGCACGCCAGGCTGAAATGTCGTCTCTGCGTCAAGCAATTGCTGCTCACGCAGAGGCGCACATGGATGCCCTGAGGGAGGAGTATGCCTCCCTCAGATCCACTCTGGGTGTCCTTATGATGTCCCAGAGGCAGCAGGCAGAGGAGAGGTTTGCACAGCTTGAGCGCACCATCTCGGCGAGCTACAGGCTTGCCGGGAGGTGCAGCGGTTGTCCAGCCAGGCCTTGCAGGAGGAACTCAGTGTTACACGTGCTACCTTGCAAGAGGAAGCACGTGTATCACGTGAGGTCCTGCATGCAGACCTATGTAACATCGCCACACAGAACCAGGCTCACCTGTCCGGCAGACTTGCTGCCGACGAGGGGCAAGCTGCGGCTAGGCGTGGGCAGGCTACTGTGCCACGTCCTCCTTATCAGGATGAGCCAGACTCGGACGACCATCTATCTCCCACATAGGTCGTGCTGTGCAGGCGTTGAGCCCATGGAGGTATTTTTTTTTGGCTCAGCATCATCGCATGTGGATGTTGAGCAGCACCCTGTACCTCCCCCCTCCTGGGTGCCTCCCCTCCCCCCCCGGGTTGTATGTGGCCATTTTTGATTTTTCTTTTAGTTTAGTTAGTTAAGTTTCTGTTTGATAGTTAGTTTAAATAGGTAATGTAGGTTTTCCATAGTTAGTGTAATTAGTTAATAGTTGAGTTAGTTTAAAATTTGTAGTCTATTGTGCTTACATGTGACAGTGCGGTGCCTTGTGGTTTTTGAAGGCATCCACTGTCTGTTCCAGCTGGGCCCTTCATGGTTGTCTTGTGTATGTGTTTGCTGCTTGGGTTCCTTGACTCACATATGCCACTCCTGCCTCCCTTATCCATGGGCTCGCAAGGATGGTTCGGTGTAACAGAATTTTACACAAGGGCTTTGGACTGTCATATCTGTGGCATGTCTGGTGCTTTTTGACTTGTGTTGACACCCCTAGTGGGGATGATTTAGGTGTAATTGTCCACTGTTCAGCTTTTGCTAGATGGGGCGTGTCATGATTAATGTGGACATTGATTGCTATGCATTGTGTATTATGTTTCATATCTTTCCTGTACACGTGCTTGTTGCAAATCATGCTGTAGATAGTGTTCCACATTTTGGAGGTGAAAGACGGACTGATGGTGTGATTTGTGATGTGACTCTCTGACATGGTCAAGTAATGAGATGCATGATGAGACACACACAGATCACTTTGATGCATTAATCATGTGTTTCATGCACTTTCTGCAGGGGGATGAGGCACCAGAGCACCTTTGCCAGCAGACATGGCCCATTGGACAACGTAATTCCTGACCCGTTTGTTGGTGCCCACATGCACATGTGTGCACATGCAGAGCCACAGTGATTGCAGACCCACATCCTAGAACTGCTGACATGTTCCAAGGAACTCCAGGCAAGGTGAGCATCACAGGGGGGCCACTAGACAGCAAAGCTTGCACCAGGCGAGTTGCACGTGCAGGCTTAGTCACAGCACTGAGGGTGAGCTTAGACAAATATTGGTGTTGAAGCACACAATGCAGCTCAGATGTGTTTGTGGACTGATGGCTGTTGATAGTAGGGTTGTCTGGGACACATGCGGGGGCAGTGGCACATACCCTGCGGTACACCAAGGTTCATTGAGGCACTTGTATCAACCATGTAGCCTTCCAAGACATGGAAAGGGGCAGCTCACAGGGACATACAGCAAGGGACATACTCGGGTGCAGTGCATGTCTATTCCACGTACTTCATGATAAATGCACTGGCAACTTTGTTTTGGTCATGGTGGTACGCAACTTGCTCTGTAGTCATGGCTTGCCATATGGGTCTGTCTGCTTACCCAGGGAACATTGCATGTTGTGTGAATTGTGACACATTGGTGTTCCATTTGCCACGCACCCACCAGCGGCTGACTTACTGCATTAACTGTGAATGACCCGTCACAGGGGTGATGTTATATATGGGTACGAAGCATGGAGCACAGATTGTCTGTTTGTAGAGTTGTATGTTGTTATGGGGCATGTTTTGTGTTGTGTTTTTGTGTAATTGGCACGTACAGGTTGCTGACTGTGTCTCTCTTTGCAGCATTGCAGTGCTCCTGTAACCGGACCTAAGAGTGCGCAGGCAGGAGGCCAGCACTCAAAACCAGAGCTAAGTGTCTTGTTGTATTTTCTTACAAACTGCCCTGCATAGGCTTGCTGGGGAGTGTACTGATGCATGGATGTATGTGTGGTCCTATTTGGTATGTTTTTTACCCTAATCACCCGTGATCCTATGCAATTTCGAAACCTGTACCCTCTACCCGGTGTTCCTGCTTCCCATGCCTATCCAAGCAATGTTCCCTGACCCTCTTTCCCCACTGGGGTTGCGGATGCCTGTGTAAGCCCCGAACTTGCAGGCGCCAAAACCCTAGAGGGGGTGGTTGGTTCGTACCACTCCTGAGCCTGGACTACAGAAGGCCATGACAATGATGTCCAAGTTTGTTTGGATTGTGCATGTGTTCATGCAGGTTGTACATTTTCGTGCATTCCCTGGTTTCATGTGTCATTCCTACTCCCCTCACCTGCCACGCATTCCAGTCATCCAGTGTGTCTACACCTGTCCCGACTGCATATCCCTGAACCTCTTTCCCCACCAGGATCTCAGGGGCCTGTGTGAGTTTGACCTTGCAGGCACCCGGGACATGGTGTGGGTGGTTGTTTCATGAGACTCCAGCGCCTGTACAGGGGATCTGTGACAGTACACATCCATTCATGGTGCATCATCCTATGTCATGTACCACACATGTCTCACATCCTGTCGTGACATTGTTTTGCTGTGCTACCTTGGTTGTTGCATCATTGTGGTAGTACTTGGCCTTTGAGACGTACTGCTATGTCAAGTCATCTACTGGAGGGTGTTTGGGTTCCTTTTCATGCCTTGGATTATGTGATTTTGGAAATGAGTGTGGATTCTGAGGGTTCAGGCATCTCTTTACACACAAGGTGGGAGATGGACACGAAGGGTAAAGGTGATCCTGTGGCCAGGTGGGAATGAGGGTTGGAGGCTCCATGACCCAGGTGCAGTTGTTCAGTGGGTCATGGTCATTTGCGAGGGGGGGGGGTTGTTGTTGATAGTTGCGTTGCCCTGCAGTGTGATGGGAACTCTGACATTGTAATGTTGTTGTCCTATGTACATGTTGTGTTCTGCTGATCAATGCCTGTTCATGTGTTGTGTTTTCCTTTCAGGTGCGAGGGGATAGTAGTGGTTTGACATGCTGGGGTGTACACATGGTGGATGTTCACATGTGATGTGTAGGGAACACTGATGGTCACTTGAGTGCACATGCATATGTGGAGTGCATGTCCTTGCAGAACCACACACTTGCACTCGGATGCACTCCATGTCCTCCCACCCTTGCATATCCACGTGTACACTGTTTGCCTTCTGGTGCCCACTGTGTCCCGCCAGCACATGTTCTGTGACCGATTATGGTTCGAGTACATGCCTAATTTGATTTTTGATGTAGTCTGTCACTTAGATGTGATGCTCAGGGTGTGCATCACACGCAATGGCTGTTCACTGTGCTGTGCGCTGAGCAGTGTGATGCAGGAGTAGGACATTGCACACACACATGAGCTGCAGTGTTCATTTTGCAATGCATCATGTGCATATAGCCAGGCATTCATTGTGATGTTACGTCTACGACTGTTGTAATGCATTAGGAATCGACTTATTTTTGGTGGGACATTTTGTTGCTCTGTCATTTCATCGGATTCCGGGTCAGGCATCATTGTCCGATGCCACTGTACATTTAGGACATGGAAATGTGTACCTTATCGTTACTGGGTCGGTGTATGGGTATTGCTTGCCATGTCATGTTGATGTTTGGGAGGGTTTGACTGACATGACAGTGATGGCCATGGCCTGTTTTGCAGGTGTGTGTGATGCACACCTTGCATGTCCAGGTCATCCGCTTCTCAGAGCAACTAGCTGGGGGTAGGTTTCTCTCCGCAGCAGGGCCCTCCCCCTCGAACAGACTTCCTGACTTGAACTTGAGGGGAACCATCTCCAGTTCTGGAAGCACCTCAAGACCTTCCTCTTTGCTTCTGCTTACTCTCTGCCTCTCCCTTGCAGAATTGTTCACTGGAACTGCACAGGAGCTGCAACTGGGCCACTCTCACCAACCTCGGTCCCTGGCCCAGCCACTGTCCACTTGCACTGCCACCCTGGCAACCCCTGCACTGCAGTACTGTCTCTCTATCCCTACAGCCCTCCCTTCCCAGCTCTCGTCTGCACTTACCTTAGCAGTTGCCACCAGGCGACCTATGTATAATTTTTTGGCCTACTTCCCCTGTACTGGACTCCCCCCCACCCTTGCACTTTTCCCTTCCCCCTACCCCTGCACTTGCACAATCACAATGACACCTGGCCTAGTAGTACCGTTCTCTGTGTTCCCTTGTTCCCCCCCCCCCTGCCTCATTGTGCCTTGTAATACTTGTGTATGGCTCATGTCATGTCACATGTCATGTGTGCATTTTGGTTGCACAGGATAGCTTGTGTTTAAGTAGCTAGGGATGCAGACGATGTGGCACTTCCATGGCAACTATCTCAGGGTGGTAGGGTTGTGACAGTTGACTGTCACTTTGTCATCATCGATTGTCACCTGGTATGTGCCAGGCCTGTGTGCACTCCGCAGGGGTTGGAGTTTAGGTGAAAAATGTGGCCACAAGCTGGGTCCGGGCTACCTTGCCACGTGCCCTGTCCCCTCCCATGGGCAGCGCCTGTGCCTGTGGTTGGGGATGTGGGGGCACCACCATGTCCACCGGGACGCCCTGCCGTGTTGCAACATTGTGCAGGACACATGCTGCCACAATGATCCTGCACACAACTGCTGGTGCATAGAGTAGTTGCCCACCAGAGCGGTCAAGGGAGCGGAAACGTGACTTGAGCACTCCGAATGTGCGCTCCACTATGCCCCTGGTTGCAATATGGGCAGCGTTGTATCTTACCTGGGGTGGTGTGGTGGGGTTCCGGATTGGCGTCATCATGTGGTTGCTCAGAGGGTAGGCACTGTCCCCTGGGGAGGTGATAATTGTTCAGATTATTAGGGTTGGTATATTTGTCTGTGTGTGACTTGCATGCATGTGCAAGGGCATTTGTACTCACCTAGGAGCCATGTGTCGCCATGCTGCCCAGCTTCCAGGGCCCGGCTCAGGGCGGACATTCTGTATATGAAACTGTCATGGGTGGAGCCAGGGTAGTTTGCATACACAGAGGTGATGATTCCCTTTGCATCGCATACCACCTGTACATTGATGGAATGCCAGTGCTTGCGGTTTCGGTAGATGTGCTCAGTGGCCCTAGGTGGACGTAGGGCCACATGGGTGCAATCTATGGCACCGAGCACTTTGGGGAAGTGTGCCACCCTGAAAAAATCCAGGACAACGGCCTGCCTTTCTGCGGGTGTTCTGGGCATGTATATGTGCCTGCGGACTGAGGGGCGCGCTGTCATGATTGCCAGTACCTGGTGTAGGCAGCGTGACTGCGTGGCCTGTGAGACCCCCCCCACTATGGCAGTGGTCCGCTGAAACGACCCAGTGGCCAAGAAATGCAAGACATTGAGCAGCTTCTCCAAGGGGCTCAATGCTTGGGAGCAAAGGGTGGGGGATGT
The DNA here is from genome assembly GCF_040938575.1 of Ambystoma mexicanum. Taxonomy (NCBI): domain Eukaryota; kingdom Metazoa; phylum Chordata; class Amphibia; order Caudata; family Ambystomatidae; genus Ambystoma; species Ambystoma mexicanum. The sequence continues at coordinate 725,152,887 of NC_090931.1, forward strand.
GAGGTCATCTTCCCACTCCCTGACCAGGTCTAGGATGATATGGGGTGGAAACCTATACCTGCCGTAGACCTGGTCGTCAGGCATCCCAAAAAGGCCTGTCCGTGGTGCAAAAATGCGTGCCCTGGCTATTCTCCTCCTCCTGCGGTGTCCCACAATCACTGCAGCAACAAATGGGGCATTCATCGTCGCTGTATATACGCGTTTGTTGTTTGCGCGCACTTTTATGCTGTGCGCGGGCGCGGGACGCCTCCGTGTGGGCGGACTCGTTGGTTTCCCGTATTCGGGTGTCATCGCGTGTGATCGGAGGGGAGTGAGCGTACACGCGATTGGCCTGGGTACGTGTGTTTCGGGGTGCGCGGGTAGTTCCACACGCGATTGGCCTGGGTACGTGTGTTTCGGGGTGCGCGGGTAGTTCCACACGCGATTGGCTGGGGTACGTGTGTTCCGGGGTCCCGTGAACTTTCACACGCGATTGGTTGGGATCCACGTGTGTACTGTCATCACGTGCAATGAGGGATACTCCCTCGCACGTCACGTCACAGACGCGCTCACGCGCTGAGGGCCTTTGGTCCAATGAAAATGCGTATGCGTGCAGACGCGCTTACGCGCTAAGGGCCTTTCCTCGAATTACACGCTGACGTGCAGAATTTTCACGTGCCAAATCACTCCGTATCAAGCTGGCCACGCGTAAGCACACGGAAGACCACGCTCCTGCCCAGAAGGCCGAACTACTGCCCCCCAGAGCCCCGAGCACGCTCCCACCTGCCATCTGCTGCTGCCTGACTGCCTGCTGCCCACGTGCCCTGCCATTTGCTGCCTGCACATCAGCCAGGGGTGCTGTTGGTGTGACCACCCCTGCTGGAACCAAAGACTCCCGACTGGGATTCCATCGCTCCACAGCCCAGCCCCAGGACCCAGTTGCCCACCCACTCCTGCCTCTGGGGTTGTCATGTCGGGGCAAACTCCATCTGTGACCACTGACAACCCCCGGCCAGAGAGGCAGAGGGGCACCAGCTTCAGTGCCACCGAAGTTGGTGTCCTGGTGGAGCAAGTCCTGGGGCAGTATGATGCCCTCTTCGGAAGTTGCCGCGCCGACAAGGAAGGACGGACTCGGATCTGGACTGACATCGTGACTGCCATCAACGCGGAGGGGGTGGCAGTCCGCGACTTCCAACATGTCAAGAAGCGCTGGGAGGACTTCAGGTCCAGGACCCTGACCAAGGCCCGGCGCCTCTTGAAGGCAGCGGATGCCAAGGGGCGCCGGGGCCACTTGTCGGAAGAACAGATGAGGGTCCTGGAACACATATCCCCAGCGCTCCACGTCCAGGTCCTTGAGAGGCAGACCCGTCTGGAGTCGAGCGGTGAGTGTACATGCATCCTGATTGTGAGCAGTGCGTGTGGTGATTGTTCAGTAGTGTGCAGGTTGCACATCTGTTTGTATGGGGTCGAGTATGGGTGCGGGTGTACAGGGCCGTGGGGCTGACACATGCGAGGGCTGTAATGTGTGAGACATGGATGGTGCCTGTGTGTGTGGGCTTGCATGCCAAATGCAGTTGTGTGGGCACACAAGTTTGTATGAATGTGTATGTGAGTAGACATGTCCGTGATGTCACGCATGTATGTTGTTTTCAGCTGATTGTATCAGCGCTGTGTACATGTGCATGTGTGTGTATTTGACAAGGGTGCAACAGTGATGCAACATGGATGCATGTGACAGCGGTATGTGGAAGCCTGATTGGCAGATGTGACATGGATGCCCGTCTGATCACTGCGACACTTAGCAGAGGTGTACACATGCATGCAAGTGTGGTGGTTGGTGTGTACATGTGTGGTGCACTTCCTGTGTTGCATGTGATGTCTGGCTCACCTTTGGCTGCTGATGCTGTTGTATGTGTATGGATGGTGTTGGCAGTTGCAACATGGCTGTGGTATGGCTCGTGTGTGCAAGTTGTAATGACATGTGTGTTGGGGATTGTGATGACATGTCTGAGGTTTGCCAATGCCACTCATGTACAACTGTCATGTGTGTATGTGTCCATTGTACAGTGCCCTGATGCCTGTGTTTTTTTTCTCCCTGTCTGCAGCGTCAACTGATGAAGAGGGCGGAGAAGGTGCTGTGGAGCACAGCGGCGGGGATCCCACCGCCAGCCGGAGACGCAAGGCCCGGCTCCCCTCCCAGGTTGTCATCTCGTCGGGGAGTGAGGAGTCCGGTGCTGCGTCCCAAGCCGCAGCTGCCGGGGGGAGGTCCAAGAGGCGGAGGTTGCAGTTGGACTCCTCGGCAGCAGAAGGGGCAGCTGGGACCCCACAGGGCCCAACGGGGGAAGATGGCACAGAGTCATCCAGGTTGGTGGGGGGTTTGGTGGAGGAGGAGGCCGTGCAAGCACCGGAGACGGGGTCTGGGGGTGGGGATCCCACTGGTGCTAGTGGTGCAGTGCAGGACCAGGGACAGGAGGCAGCACAGGCCGCCGCGGAGGTGCCTGTGTGCAATCCTGTCCCTGATCCTGTCCCTGCATCATCTTGCACCAGCAGGGATGCCCATGTCCAGACCAGTTTTCAGGCAGGGGATGAGCTGACGTCAACTGGCCTTCCTCTGCCTGCGGACGTGGCTATCCAGGCCCGGGTTGAGCCTGTCCTGGCTGGAGTGGCGTTGCGTCAACGGGCCATGCGAGGTGACCTGCAGTCTTTTCATGAAGAGACTGCACATCATCTCGAATGGCTCGTTGACCACGTCAGCCTGCTGGGACAGGTCACCCAGGCCGGATTCCTCCGTCTGATGGGGCTTGCCACGACCCCCTCCTCAGCTGGACCCCCTACGCGCCAGTCGTCCTCTGTGCCATCTTCCCACCCATCAGTCACCTGGGTGCCCTGTGGAGCTGCCTCTGACGGTGCGGCCAGGCTGGTGGAGGAGGCATCCCTGCCGCAGTCGGGAGTCGGACGTCCAGCAGGGGTGGCCACGTCAACGACTGCACCCCAGCCGGCGGAGGATGTGCAGGCAGCAGGAGGCAGTGCAGGGGCAGAGGCACAGCAGCAGCAGCACCATGGTGGGAGCCATGAAGGCTCGGGGCCTTCGACATCGGAGGGGCAGGCATCGGCCGGAGGGCAGGAGGACCCAGGACAAAAAGTGTCTTCCGTGTGGCAGCGGTTGGGCCACGACATAGATGCGGAGCGGCAGCGGGCGGAAGAGGCACGGCTCTCAATGGTCAGGGCGGAGAACTCCATGCAGAGGGCCCTGAGGCGGGTCGAGTGCCTCGAGGCAATCCACAGGGCTTTGGAGGTGGACACGTCGACGGCCCTGCGGACCCTCGGGGCCATGGAGGAGGACCGCCTCCGGGACATTGAGGAGGAGTTCGATGATGCCCTGGCCCGGCACATCCAGAAGTGAGCCGTGGAACTAGCCCGCTGCCCTTGTACATAGTTATGTAGGTAGTGTTAAGTTTCATTTTTGTTTTTATTTCATTTGGACCTTTTGGACATTGGCCACATTTTTGTATATAGTTTTTTTTATTAGTTAGTGTAGTTAGTTAGGTTTCCTTTATTTTGTTGGGATGATGGACCCTGGCTTCTTGCATTGTACATAGTTGTGGACTTGTACATACTTTCTTTTTTGACATTATCCATGGATCAATGGCTTATAATTTTTTTTTCACATTGGATTTTGTTTGGTGGACATTGACTTTGTACTACATTACTTTGGATTTCTATATTCTTTAATTTTTTTTTTATTTTGAACGGACATGCTTCTTTTCATTTTTTTCCATTCACATTTCTGTTTCTTCATTTTTGTTTCTATTCATCTTTCCTTTAATACATTATTTATTTGTTGCATTTCAATGTGTGGTGTCTCATTGTTTTCATGCATTTCATGTTATGTGTTTAGAGAATCACTGACACCCATTGGGTGTATATTGGGACATGTGTTTGTTTTGGAACTTGCAATTGGTGTTCTGTGATGTAATTGCAGAATATGAGTGGGTGGATGCAATACTCGGGTGGGTGTTTTGCATTTGGGGGCTGACCATAGAGACCAGGGATCTGGACTGTGAGGACATGTTGGGTGGGGAACATGAGTTGGACATGGGTGGGGGCCTGCTGGAGGCTGCCCCTGGTGGCTGGGGGTTGGGGGTGGTGGGAGACATGGGTGGGGGCCTGGTGGAGGGTTCCCCTGGATGCTGGGGGGTGGGGGTGCAGGGGGACATGTGTGGGGGCCTGGTGTAGGGTGCCCCTGCACTGCTGGGGGGTGGGGGTGGTGGGAGACATGTGTGGGGGCCTGGTGGAGGGTGCCCTGCACTGCTGGTGGGTGGGGGTGATGGGTGACATGAGTGGGGGTCTGGTGGAGGGTGCCCCTGGATGCTGGGGGGTGAGGGTGCAGGGGGACATGTGTGGGGGCCTGGTGGAGGGTGCCCCTGCACTGCTGGGGGGTGGGGGTGGTGGGAGACATGTGTGGGTGCCAGGTGGAGGGTGCCCCTGCACTGCTGGGGGGTGGGGGTGGTGGGAGACATGTGTGGGGGCCTGGTGGAGGGTGCCCTGCACTGCTGGTGGGTGGGGGTGATGGGTGACATGAGTGGGGGTCTGGTGGAGGGTGCCCCTGGATGCTGGGGGGTGAGGGTGCAGGGGGACATGTGTGGGGGCCTGGTGGAGGGTGCCCCTGCACTGCTGGGGGGTGGGGGTGGTGGGAGACATGTGTGGGTGCCAGGTGGAGGGTGCCCCTGCACTGCTGGGGGGTGGGGGTGGTGGGAGACATGTGTGGGGGCCTGGTGGAGGGTGCCCTGCACTGCTGGTGGGTGGGGGTGATGGGTGACATGAGTGGGGGTCTGGTGGAGGGTGCCCCTGGATGCTGGGGGGTGAGGGTGCAGGGGGACATGTGTGGGGGCCTGGTGGAGGGTGCCCCTGCACTGCTGGGGGGTGGGGGTGGTGGGAGACATGTGTGGGTGCCAGGTGGAGGGTGCCCCTGCACTGCTGGGGGGTGGGGGTGGTGGGAGACATGTGTGGGGGCCTGGTGGAGGGTGCCCTGCACTGCTGGTGGGTGGGGGTGATGGGTGACATGAGTGGGGGTCTGGTGGAGGGTGCCCCTGGATGCTGGGGGGTGAGGGTGCAGGGGGACATTTGTGGGGGCCTGGTGGAGGGTGCCCCTGCACTGCTGGGGGGTGGGGGTGGTGGGAGACATGTGTGGGTGCCAGGTGGAGGGTGCCCCTGGATGCTAGGGGGTGGGGGTGCAGGGGGACATGAGTGGGGGCCTGGTGGAGGGTGCCCCTGGATGCTGGGGGGTGGGGGTGGTGGGAGACATGAGTGGGGGCCAGGTGGAGGGTGCCCCTGGATGCTAGGGGGTGGGGGTGCAGGGGGACATGAGTGGGGGCCTGGTGGAGGGTGCCCCTGGATGCTGGGGGGTGGGGGTGGTGGGAGACATGAGTGGGGGCCTGTTGGAGGGTGCCCCTGGATGCTAGGGGGTGGGGGTGCAGGGGGACATGAGTGGGGGCCTGTTTGAGGCTGCCCCTGCACTGGTGGGGGGTGGGGGTGGGGGGAGACATGGGTGGGGGCCTGCTGGAGGCTGCCCCTGGTGGCTGGGGGTGCAGGGGGACATGCGTTGGTGGGCAGTAGTGCTAGTTGATATGTGGGTTGGCTGGTGGGCATGGCCATGGTGGATGGGGTGCCTGCAGGACATGTGCTGGGTAGGCCCCTGTGGTGTGAGCCACCTGCAGGGGCCGTGGAGGGTGTAGAGGGTACACCTGGGAGGACCCACACGTGCAATTCACATGTGCTGCTCCCCGCGCACCCCCGGAATACACGTACCCCGCTCAATCGCGTGTGGAACTTCCCGCGCACCCCTGAAATCCACGTACCCGGCCAACTCGCGTGTGGAACTTCCCGCGCACTCCTGAAATCCACGTACCCGGCCAAATCGCGTGTGGAACTTCCCGCGCACCCCTGGGATCCACGTACCCGGCCAAATCGCGTGTGTCACTTCCCGCGCACCCCCGAAATACACGTACCCCGCTCAATCGCGTGTGGAACTTCCCGCGCACCCCTGAAATCCACGTACCCGGCCAACTCGCGTGTGGAACTTCCCGCGCACCCCTGAAATCCACGTACCCGGCCAAATCGCGTGTGGAACTTCCCGCGCACCCCTGGAATCCACGTACCCGGCCAAATCGCGTATGTCACTTCCCGCGCACCCCCGAAATACACGTACCCCGCTCAATCGCGTGTGGAACTTCCCGCGCACCCCTGAAATCCACGTACCCGGCCAACTCGCGTGTGGAACTTCCCGCGCACCCCTGAAATCCACGTACCCGGCCAAATCGCGTGTGGAACTTCCCGCGCACCCCTGGAATCCACGTACCCGGCCAAATCGCGTGTGGAACTTCCCGCGCACTCCTGAAATCCACGTACCCGGCCAAATCGCGTGTGGAACTTCCCGCGCACCCCTGGAATCCACGTACCCGGCCAAATCGCGTGTGGAACTTCCCGCGCACTCCTGAAATCCACGTACCCGGCCAAATCGCGTGTGTCACTTCCCGCGCACCCCCGAAATACACGTACCCCGCTCAATCGCGTGTGGAACTTCCCGCGCACCCCTGAAATCCACGTACCCGGCCAACTCGCGTGTGGAACTTCCCGCGCACCCCTGAAATCCACGTACCCGGCCAAATCGCGTGTGGAACTTCCCGCGCACCCCTGGAATCCACGTACCCGGCCAAATCGCGTGTGGAACTTCCCGCGCACTCCTGAAATCCACGTACCCGGCCAAATCGCGTGTGGAACTTCCCGCGCACCCCTGGAATCCACGTACCCGGCCAAATCGCGTGTGGAACTTCCCGCGCACTCCTGAAATCCACGTACCCGGCCAAATCGCGTGTGGAACTTCCCGCGCACCCCTGGAATCCACGTACCCGGCCAAATCGCGTGTGTCACTTCCCGCGCACCCCCGAAATACACGTACCCCGCTCAATCGCGTGTGGAACTTCCCGCGCACCCCTGAAATCCACGTACCCGGCCAACTCGCGTGTGGAACTTCCCGCGCACCCCTGAAATCCACGTACCCGGCCAAATCGCGTGTGGAACTTCCCGCGCACCCCTGGAATCCACGTACCCGGCCAAATCGCGTGTGTAACTTCCCGCGCACCCCCGAAATACACATACCCGGCCAAATCGCGTGTGGAACTTCCCGCGCACCCCTGGAATCCACGTACCCGGCCAAATCGCGTGTGGAACTTCCCGCACACCCCTGGAATCCACGTACCCGGCCAAATCGCGTGTGGAACTTCCCGCGCACCCCCGAAATACACGTACCCGGCCAAATCGCGTGTGGAACTTCCCGCGCACCCCTGGAATCCACATACCCGGCCAAATCGCGTGTGTCACTTCCCGCGCACTCCCGAAATACACGTACCCCGCTCAATCGCGTGTGGAACTTCCCGCGCACCCCCGAAATACACGTACCCCGCTCAATCGCGTGTGGAACTTCCCGCGCACCCCTGAAATCCACGTACCCGGCCAACTCGCGTGTGGAACTTCCCGCGCACCCCTGGAATCCACGTACCCGGCCAAATCGCGTGTGTCACTTCCCGCGCACCCCCGAAATACACGTACCCCGCTCAATCGCGTGTGGAACTTCCCGCGCACCCCCGAAATACACGTACCCCGCTCAATCGCGTGTGGAACTTCCCGCGCACCCCTGAAATCCACGTACCCGGCCAACTCGCGTGTGGAACTTCCCGCGCACCCCCGAAATACACGTACCCGCCCAAATCGCGTGTGGAACTTCCCGCGCACCCCTGGAATCCACGTACCCGGCCAAATCGCGTGTGGAACTTCCCACGCACCCCCGTAATACACGTACCCCGCTCATTCGCGTGTGTAACTTCCCGCGCACCCCCGGAATACACGTACCCCGCTCAATCGCGTGTGTCACTTCCCGCACACACCCGGAATACACGTACCCCGCTCAATCGCGTATTTTACTTCCCGCGGCGCCACTTTTTTGATGCGCTGGGACTCTACCGCCTGCCTTCGTGTGGCGGACGTGTTTCAGCTTGTGCGCGGCTTTGGCTGTGCGTGGGTTTGCCCTATTCCATTCCATGAATACGTGTGGTTCGTGTGCATGTGGGCGTTACCTCTGCTTCCGTGCAGTGCATCCCCAGTTACGCCCTTATTTTCGCGTGTTGTTCCCCATTCCGCGCGTTACGCCCCATGTCCCGCCCACTTTCTGCTGTGTGCGCTGAGGTTGTGCGCTTTCACTGTGCGCGTCGCGCACCGTCGCGCACGCCTTTCGCGATGTTGCAGTGACTTGTGCGCCATGCACGGGTTTGGCGAACATCCCGCGGTGAACACGCGCAGGGACTTCCATGAATCGCACGCGTGCGCGTGCGCCTGTTTTTTTCCGCTTGCGCATGCTTGCGCATGCTTGCGCCTAGATTTTCGGCGCACGTTGGTTCCATGAATCGGCCCCTTAGAGTGTTACTGAGCGCGGGGGATTCAGGAAAAGAGAAGCGATTTGACTGAGCTCTTTGTATAAAGAACTTAGGTTCTTGTGTTGCCTCTTGGAAGCATGATCGTCTTGGAGTAGGGGCTATAAATGATGGAGACTCATCAACAAAATTAATATGTGTCTTATTCTGTGGCTGTGGAGATGTATTATCATCCAAGTTATGTGTTTGGTGACCTGAGGTCTTAATCTCATCTGGACCGGGCTGAGAGGAAGCATTATTACATGTATATTTCTCCTGTAATTGTATTAGATCACCAGAACTTGAGCAGATATATTGAATCTCCTGAGACAGTGATTCCGACTTGCTGGAAATCTCCATAAAGTCTCTGGCGTCATCGTCTACTTCTCTGGGAACATGTGGCACAGGCCCACTAGCGCACTGGGCTCTGCACAGTAAATAAATCACTCACTTACACTGAAAAAGCAATGTCCAGTCATGATTTCTATGCAACACCAAATGTAATTTGTGCTATGAAAATATTTAGAAATGCAAATACAAAAAGTGGAACAAAATAACTGGCAATACTATCCCCCTGTTGTTGATATGGAAGCTGGATGAGGGGGGCGGGCTCAAGCCTCGCTATGACGTGGCCAATGGGCTCAGATTATTTGCAGGGTGGGCGGGCTCTCAGCAAGGTCCCAGCGTCCGTCCCAGCGCTCGTAGCTTTGTCCGTTATTTTGTCCTCCCTTGTTTCCCCCTCCTTGTCTTGTCACGCCTAGAAACACTTGTGTACAGCTACGTTATAAATGCCACATCATATCATATCACATCATATCAAGTACACTTTCTGCAGTCAGTCACATCAACATCACAAGCTCCTCAGTCAACAGCACCCAAACAGCATCAACTGCAAAGTACACTGAGCTGAACTAATGAAAGAGCAAAGGAAAACACATGTTTCAGTTATCCCCTAAACATCTGGAGTTATGTTTTGGCAGAAACGCAACACGCTTATCTTCCCAAGCGATTTATGCAAAATGAGTGTCTTGTAAGGGAAGCCAGTTACCAATTTGGACATTTCTTCCCTGTGGGTCAGAAGATAGGGTATTTTCTCTACGTTTGGCAAAAGAAAGGGTATAGGACAGCCTCCCACCACTCCACTGAAGGCAATGGGCACAATCACATCACTATCCCGTATTACACCAGACAATCTTGTTGATTCACAGATATTCACAAGCCCTCTCAGAAAACTGTATTTGCCTGCAGATCTCATTGCATGCAGACAACTTATTTTTTCCTCACTTTGCCAGCCCACCTTAGATGAGGCTTCTGAGCATGTCCCAAAATATCACAACAAAATCATTAGACTCTCTCTATACATGTACAACCTTAGCTTTATGCTGGCCACAGATGATTTCCCCATTCTTTTGTAGAAAAGCATTGATTCAGATGGCTGGTTGACATCATCCATCCCTACTGGAAAATCTTGAGTCAGCACTATTGCAAGCGAACCTCAGCACGTCTCAACAACCATTTTGTAGAAGCAGTGGGAACTGCACTGGACCACTGTGAGGATAATAAAGTCCATCTATCATTGGAGAAAATGAAACAGTACTTAAGGAAAAGCTTGCAGAGCCATCATCTGACACTGGATAACCTTCCCTCATATCACAGAGCAGAAGCTGCCAAATGTCATTCGCCAGTAGGCAACCTTGTGTATGGGTGGCTTTGACAGCAAGTCCACGGGCAGATGATCTATTGGAGAATTTAACGTGATTGTGCCACTTTGGCTCAGTCCTGATGGACAGTGCGTCTCATGTTGCAGCTGCCCCAAATGTAAGAAACCCAATGCACCTTTCCTGCTTTTTCCATGTCCTCCATCTTTGTGAGATGTGCTTCATAAACCAATATCCATTACTAGATGAGACGGTGAGACCCAACTTTTCCCATTCTGACAATGATAGGAAAACTGTATTTATGTATTTGTTCATTCATTAGATTTGTCTGATGCCCAGAGGCGGATGTATCACTGCATTTGTGTAGAAGATGTGAAGTGGCAAGTAAAAAAAGCACGATATAGAATAACATGAACCATATTTGTTAAACAGCCATGTTTTCACCTGTTTTCTGAAGGGCAGGTAAGAACACTCATTTCTGATATCGGGTGGCAGAGAGTTCCAAAGAGAGGGCTCCAGGACACAGAAGCTGATGCCTCCACCACTTGTAATTTTTAATCTTGGAGTGACCATGGTCAGGCTAGCCACGGATCATAAGAGATGCCCATGGGGTTTTGGGACAATGCGGCTGTGTAGATAAAGTGGTGCCTCTTTATATATGCATCGGCGTGCGATGAACAACATTTTAAATTCAATGCAGGCCTTGATGGGGAGCCAGTCGACGCTGCATCTGGTAGCTGAGATATGATCAGAGTGGCACAGGCCAACACTGTGCAGAGGGCTTTATCTTGGAGGAGCTGGAGTTTAGCAAGTTGTTTTGCTGAGGTATCCATGAGAATTTCGTTACACTGGTCCAGTTTGCTGTTGATGATGGCGCTCGCGAGCGTCAAGCAATTGTCCGGAGTGAGGAATGTTCTACTCACGGAGATAAGCTTTGAGGTATAGGCCACGTATAAGGATATAGAGTTGCTGTGTTTGGCCATGGAGAGTTCTGCGTCCAGGCAGATACCCAGTATTCTGACGTTTTTGAGGATAGGTATAGTCGTGCTATCAATAGAGAAGTGGGAGAAAGCAGAATCTAGGTTATTGAGCAGAAAGGGGGAGGCCACAATGAGCAGTTCTGTTTTGGCGTCATTGAGAAAGAGATTGTTGATGGCCAACCAGCTTTTGACAATACTTTAAACCTTATTTATAGCAGTAACATCATCATGTTAGTTGCCAGTGATAGGTATGATAATCTGGGTGTCATCTACAACGTTGGTGTAGGTAATGAAAAGGGAATCGAGGAGATAAAATAGGGGCTTGGTGTAGGTATTGTAGAGGGCTGGCAACAGGCAGGATCCTTGGGGTTACTCCCAGGGGGACAGCGATGGTGTCTGCTGCAGAGTCTCATATGAAGACCCTAGATGTGCGATCGCTAAGAAAGGATTTAACCCAAGTGGTAGCCTCCGAAGAGAAGCGGAAATGAGAGATAAGATGGCTGAAGACTGTGTCATGTTCAACCACGTCAAAGGCAGTAGAGAGGTTGAGCAGAAGATAGACGAATGCCTGGGTTCACACAGTCATGGATGTTGTCTAACTGGATTTTGATATCTAGCAGAGCCGTTTCACCACTATGTTTAGGACTAAAGCACGATTGTCTTGTTCCTAGCAGGTGATGGTTTTCCAGGAAAATTTGAATTTGGGAGTAGGACATATGATCTAAACATTTGAGGAGGAAGGGGACGGTAGAGATGGGGGATTAGTTAAAAGGGAGGGTGGGGTTGAGCAAAGGTTTCTTAAATAGAGGGAAACCCAAGCCACTTTAAGGCTGGTAGGGGTTGAGTTAGTCTGGAAAGAAGCATTGATGAATTCAGTGATGATAGGTGTTATTGTGGTGGTGCAGAGCTTGACGATATGGGCACGGCAGGAATCTCACTTGAAGTTGGCTGGTTTAGAGCATGGATAGTTTCAAACACCATGGATTGAGATACATGGGAGAAGCTGAAAGAAGTGGGAGGAGGGATAGTAGGCAAAGCTGAAGGCGCCAATATATTCAGTCATAGTGGTTTAGCAGCAAGTTGTGCTTTCTTGGTGGTGATGTTGTCTCTGAGTATATTAATGTTATTGGCAAGGGTGGTTTGGATATAGAAGCACCAATCTTTAACTGACCTGGTCAGGGAGAAGGATGGGACACGGTTCTCTAATTCTACGTGTATTGAGAAGAGCTCTTTAGCATTGGAACTGACATTGGCGAGTCTGGCATTGTAAGAATTGGCTTTAGATCAAATGACAGCCTTTGTGTGGGTATCAATGGCAATGGAGAGAGTTTTACAAATGAAGGCAGTGGGGTGTTTCCTCCAGAGTTGTTCTAGATCTATTTTGTATCTGCGGAATATGATCAAGTCTTTTGAGAAATAGATGTTAGCTGGTTTGTGTGGTTTCATTATTTTGGGTTTGAGGGGGGGCATGCACATCCATACTGTGGAGATGGCCCTGAGCATAGCAATTGGCTAGGATTTGAGGGTCCTTACTTGCTGGGGTCGGTGGAGTAAGAAGCAACAGGAGACCAGGTGCAAGTAATTCTTCACTGAGCTTGCAGGTATTGTGAACAATCATAGAGATGTGAGGGAATGTGGAGTTGATAAAGAGGAGGGAGTGTGACAGTTCAAAACTCAATCAGGGAGTGGTGACCAAGGCAAGCAGCATCAAAGACATGGTTGGGGTAGGGTTGGGGTCATCAACGAGCAACAGTGCAACACAACTTAGGAGAGAGAGGGTTCACTCTGCTCTGTGTGGCTGACTTTGATGGGTCAGCGCAGTGTTGCTCTTGGAGCTGCAAAGTGTGGGTAAGGTGATAGGGGGCATGATTGGACACAGGTGGAAAGGTCATGACATAGTAACCAATCAGGGCTGCTGAGAATCCCTGTACCTTTATTGCTAGTGTGGAGTCAATTAGGGTCTGAAGGCTGTAGGAGTGTGAATCTCTATTAGTGGCAGACTGGTCATGCAGGGTCTGCAGAGTCAGGAAGTTAGACCCAGGGATGGGCTACTGGGCATTCATGGACAGGCCCAGACATGCATCCTAGGCCTCAAGAGGAGGACATCTCAGCCTGCCAGAGAACTTGAAGTCACGGTAATAGGCTGGGCCAGTGCCCAATCAGCTTTAGCAGATTGAGCTAGTGGTAGGAGTCCACTGAGCAATGCTAGGTCAATGGTTGCCACCTTGGTGTGGAGCAACAGCTCCAAGGCGGCAATGGGAAGCCCAACTGGGCTGCCGCCATCAGAGCCTACGTCTTCCTGGTGGTGCTCCTCAGTTGTAGTGCAAGGAGGTAGAACATCTAGCTTGCAGCTACCAGGAGATATAGCAGATGAGCAGATTAGGAATGCTGCAGTCATGCTACCATCTGCTTTATAACTAACTGAAAAGTGAAAAGACAAACTCGATGGAAATGAAGCCTTATCATGATAGAGTGTCTTTGGGAACAGAGCAATGTACTGACCGACTACTGTAATAGGATCCTCGTGATCCCTGCTCCTCTTCAACATATATATGATGCTACTAATTAACATCATCAAAAGACACAGCTTAACTTGCTACAACTACACAGATGATACCCAAATCATCTACACAATCGGCAAAGAACAAGAAGAGAATGCAACACTAATAGACTTTCTTGAGAAACTCTAAAAATGGATGAACACTAACAACCTCAAAATCAAGCAAGATGGAAATCATGATCACATCCAATAATCAAAGAAGCAACAGGTACATCCCATGGCCCACAAAACTAGGAACACACCATCCAAAGTTGGCAAAAACCTTGGAATCCTAAAGGACAACGATCTAACCCTAGAACTGCAAGTAAACGCAATAATTAAGAAATGCTTCGACCATTTACACACAATCAAAGCGATTCTACGATGCCGCTCCATCAACCACAAGACAGTGGCCATCATCTCCTTCATCATGTCTAGGATAGACCATGCCAACAACGTATACCTCGGAATGCCAGACTACTTACTGAGGAAACTGCAAAGAATGCAAATCACAGCGCCAGACTTCACCTCAAACTCTCCCGAAGGGACCACATCACAACAGTGCTACGGATGGTACATTGGCTCCCAGTCAAAAAACAAATCAACTTCAAAGCAATGTGCATAACACACAGAGCAATCCACGGCCTAGGAGCGGAATTCATACAAAAGAAAATCCCAATCTATCAGCCAACTAGAACACTCACATCCTCTGAAGACATCCGCCTATTTTCTAAATGATATAAGAGGGAAAAATGTGGTGGATCAGCTTTCTCCTGCTTAGCCATACAATTTTGGAACTCCTTCTTGAGAGAAATACAAACTATGAAGGACCACCTAAAATTCCAGAAACCTCTAAAAACCTGGCTCTTCAGCTCCAAACGGGATGAAAACATCTAAACAACACCTGCGTACCATGAAATGAACACACAACTGAGATGGATTGAGGATTAGACCAGCCCGGAGTAAAGTGCAGAGAAGAAGAGCAGGGTCTGCATGGATGGGGTGGTAGGGTCTACACTTTCCCATATAGGGTCAAAAGGGAAATGGGGAGGAGATGGGCCTGACTTAATTGGACTACTGATAGAGGACCTAAAACGGAAACAGGAGAGCAAGAGAGGTGTTGCGATCTCAGAATGGATGGACCGCAGGGCACAGGGAACACAACCCCCCTGGATGTACCCACAGGAGTGGTGCTTGCTGCTCACCAGTGTGTGCTAAAGGGGGAGAGGACATGAGCGTCACCTGGCCAAACACCTGGCGGTCAAGGGGGTGCTGACACTGTATAACCCTGCTGGGAATCCACACTACTGCATACACCGTAGCAGCAGTAATTGCAGCACACCAGATTGTACGATAGGGGAAGGGATATGGGCCACCGTTAGTCATAACAGAGAGGGTAGGAAAGGACATGACCACTAACCAAACCTAGTAAAACCTCACCCTTCCGCATTCACCTCTCAAATTCTGAACTAAACACAACCATACCTCTACAGCATAACAAACAGCACAAACTTCACTACACCACAACAATAAAACAAACTACACATAGCGTCGCCCACCAGCACCTGCAGGCTACCATCCGAAAAAGACACGTATGTCAGCAAATGGTGTCAACTGAACTGAAGCTGCCAACAGCACATCACAGGTTTATTGCTCTTTCTCTCACTCACAGATCCAGCAGAGAGCTAAGAAATCATGCAGGTGTCAACAGTGTGTGATACAAGAACCTTTAACATAACATAATAGCCAGAACTAGCAACTGGCTGGTGCTCATTTTGGTACCTAGACAGTCAAAAATGTTGGAAAATGTTTGTTCTTTGTTGCAGACTTTTGAAGAGGCCACCCAGTGGATTAGCATGCATGCTACACCACTCTGTGAGTGCTGTCACTGGCGCATCTGTTGAAATTATTACTTGACAGCGTACAATATGAAAATACATTATCTGGCAAATGAGAATCAGGGCCACTGGCTATTACACCTTTGACAGGATTCACACTGTGTTAGGATTAAGCGACCATTGAGTACCTCCTGTCACCTTTTGCAACTTTTAAACAGCAAGTGTGTAAACCTGAGGAAAACACAGAGGGTTGTCATACCCAATAAGATATCCTAGCCTTGTGCAATGATTCTTGTTTAAGTGCTAGGATGGAGAAAGAAGAGAAAGCCAAAGGTCAGAGATCAACATCCTAGTGTTGACTTCTACCACCGCAAAGCAGTTTATCATACAGTGCACAATCATTCTCCACACCTTCTAACACTAGTTCAGGCAGCACAAAGACGGATTTCAAAGAGTGGCAAAACTTAACAGCCTGGGTTACACTAGTCCCCCAGTCTGGATTGATATGAACATGTGGGTTCCTGTGAGAATGCAGCAGACCCACTATATAACAGATGGTTGATGCCTACATTTTTGGCAAATGCCAACTGGATTGTGATGGCAATGCACCCAGTTCTGGCTTGTCAAGTGGTTAATATGCCAATCTGTGCTCATTTAATTAGCTTTCGAAACCCTAAACTGTCACCTACCTAGTTGTTTCAGTATTGATAGATGTTTAGAGATTCAGGGGCTATATTCTCAGACCACAGGTGATGCCCAAATTATACACACATGAGCAAGCTTACGTTTGACAAAAATGAACAAGCACATTATTTCCAAATAATTCACAGTGTGAGGAATGAACAGGCCCTTCACTTGGACAGCCCCAAAACATTTCTCTTTCAGATAATGAGGATTTGCCACAGCTAAGTAGATGGAGTGGAAAGGTGAAAGGTGGTAGGCACTTTGACTAAGACAATAGCGGTTGTGTGCATTTTTAGTTTTTCTTTCATCCTCGGTTTGTTTCCCTCTACAAACCAGCAGAGCCACCCTCTGAGTCATAGTACCATATTCACACTCTCTAGGTTCTACCTCAATGTATTTGGCTCCACCAATGAGATGAGCCACTCTTTGTGTGCCAGTACCACACTCACAAACTGGAAATTTGGCCTCAATATATTTGGCTTTAGCTAACATTGTGGTCCTTAATACCGTTTTCTGGACAATACCAGTGCACCATGTTTCCCCTTTTACAACCCCCTTGCCAAGTAATCTAGAAGAGTGTAAAATAATGAGGAGCATGTGCCTCTTGAAGACGTTCTCCCCAACCCAAGATCCAATTTGCCCCGACTGCTGGAGATCATGAAATGCAAGCAGTATGTTGCTGCATTCATCAACATTCTGACTCCTCTGTCCTGCACAAATGGTGCCACACCATTAATTATATATCTATCAACAGGAGATTATGCTGCTAATGGTGATAAAGTACCCCCTCTAGTCGATGGCACCAACGGATCAGTCCAGAAATGGGAAGTCAGAAAGATGGATGCAGTGGCCCATAGTCATGGGTTGGGGTCACATGCAAGACCATGGGCTTCATTACGAGATGCCCGCTAAAAACGGAGTCATTACCGGCATGGAGATATTAGCGCATCCGTGCCCCCTTGACACCGCTAATAGCAGGTGATTACGAGTGCGTGAGCACGCGCGAACCCCCATACCGTTAATTGCTACACCACCATGCCGCTAAAGGCCCTCCAACCCCCTGATAGCGCCATCACAGGACCCGCCGATACTCCTCCGCCAAGGAGCAACCCCTTAATAACGACCCGGTAATAACAACATGCTAATATTGGCTCGTAATACCGGACCCGGAAGTAACGTCATCACGTCGGAACGGGAAATGCACCGGCGGCCATCTTTAAAAACACAATCCATTGCAATCCTCTCAATCCAGCAGTGATACAGAGAAGAGACCAGGGCCATAGCATACATCATGTCGAAGGCTACCCGAAAAACTACCCCCGCCTGCACAAGAAGCGCTTCTTGGATGAGGAGTTAAATATGCTGGCCGATACCCTTGCTGCCCATGCAGATGAGGTATTCACTAATAACCTCAAAAGGGAGGTCCAGCTGAGGAAGAAATAGATCTGGGAGGAGGTTGCATGCAAGGTGTCAGCGGTTGGCACCACCCCCGCACAGTCAAAGATGGAGCGACCTCCGTCTCAGGGTCCGGAATATCCTGTCCAGCAATCGCAGGGAGGCTATGGACACAGGCGGGGGTGCCCACTCACTAGTGAAACTCATGCGCTGGGAGGAAACCTGCAGCACAACCATCCAAATGGAGTCGATATAGGGCTTTGGGGAAATGGAGACGGGTCCCGCGACATCTGGAGATGGAGGTGAGTGACACTGCAAACCCCATTAGGCCAAACCATGACATAGCACAACTGATGTGAAAGTGAGCCAAGGCAATGCATGGCCCATCATACACACACATACAGATCCATGTCCAGATGGAGGCCCAAACCCTGCCACAATGAAATGCATCCTGTGTGCCAATCCCATTACCAACAGACACCCAACACACAGGGACCGTTTGCATGTCATACACCACACAAACCTCCAAACAATGGCATGCCACCTGGTACGCATCTGTGCCGAATGGAGACGCCGCAGCTTATGCCAATATGCCCCCCCCTTGAAACTACCCTGTGTGACACACCTATAAGATTGCAATGCATGAGAAATGAAATACTGTACAGCACCAACTCATGCATCTTGCATGTAACACCATCACTGATGCCCTGCATCTATCCTTCCCCCACAGGCACTTATGCAGAAGGTGGAAGTCAGGACCCTGCCACAGGGCCATCTATATCCAGGGCCAGACCACGGGGCACTGTCCAATCCACCTCTGGGGCAGCACCGCAGCCCACTGTGCAACCCAGGGCATGTACACAGGCCAGGCAGGCTCATGATGAAACCACAGCAGCGGACGAGACTGCAACCGCTGAGCTGCCAACAACAGCTGAAGGGGAGGCTGATGGCACACAGTCTGCTGCCACAAGTTCAGTGGGTGAGGCAGCAGCCACAGCCCCACTCAGTGATGCGGCTGTGGAACCAGAGGAGTATGTGGACATTGATGACACTATCCATGTGGAATGTCCACACACCCCAAGCCCCCCATCTACCCCCAAACACACCACACAGGGAACACTCTCCAGCCCCATGCTGGATTCTGCAGTCCTACTGCACTGTCCAAAACTCACAACCACCCCAGAGGCCAGCCCTGCAATGGCCCACCCAGCCTCAGCACCCTCTACCTCCACAGCCCACACTGACATGGAGGCACGGCTATCAAAGGTGGAGACCCAGCAGGATTCGATGATCGAGCTTGTGCGCCAATATGTGGCTGACGGCGAGGAAACACACCGATTGACCCGTGAGGCCAATGCTGGGACCATTACGGCCATTAATTCCAGCGCAATCATGATCCGTGACAGTTTGGGGCCGTCACACAGGTCCTAACCAGCATGCTTCAACACATGCAGCGCCAAGAACCTGCACGAGCGGTGCAAATACCATCTGCATCCACCCCATCGTCCACACCTGCATCCTCCACCCCCTCCAGGCATGTGCGGATGACAAGGTGGAGTGCAAGGCAGAACGAAATGCTGCCCCCAGACACGAAAAAAGCCCAGTAATAGTGTGGGATGACAAAGGATGAGGGGGGAGGTGGTGTTGGTGGTGTAGAGGGGATTAAGGGGGTGTTTGGGGGGTGTGAGGTGTTTGGTGGATATGGGGTGTTTGGGGGGTATGGGGTATTTGGATGTTTTGGGGGGAGGAGGAAGGGGGAAAGCGTGTGAGTGGTAGAGGGAGAAAGCAATTTTTTGTAATTTTCATTAATACACCCGTTGTGTGCAAAATTATGTAATGCCTGGACATTGTTCATTTTGTGTGTGTTCATTCTATTCATGACAGCGCACAGTGCCCAACTCCCAACACACCCTGTGTCCATGTCCACATGCCCCAGTGCTCAATGTAGCACTGACACATAACCATCAATGCCCCTGTGGTTCAGAAGTAATCGTAAATCAGTGATTGGTGTACAGCACGGCCAACCTGTGCATCACGTACTGGCAGGGGTGCTGCTTCTCCTCCATCATCATCCTCATCATCCTCACCCGGTGAATGCATGTCAATGTCAGGTGGCAGTGGTACATTTCTCAGGATGCACATGTTGTGCAGCATGACACAGACCATGGTGATCTTTGCAACCTTCTCAGGGCCATAAAGGAGTGCTCCACCAGACCTGCTTAGACAGCGGAACCGTGCCTTCAACAGGCCAAAGGTCTGCTCAATGACAACATGGGTACGGGGAAGTAACCCGATTGTACTCCTCTTTGTGCCTGTTACGGGGGTTCCGCACAGGGGTAAGTAGCCACGGCTTCAAGGGATAGCCTCCATCACCTGCATGGGAGCACACAGAGGTTTGTGTGAGTCAATCTGAGCTGACACCTTTAGGATTCACGGCAATGGCCGCAGCTATTTGGTGTTGACATGCACATGTCCCTGTATGTATGCACACAGATTGATTTGATGCATTGTGTACTGCAATATGGCCTGCCTGTGCGTCTTGCATGTTGTCATTGATGTATCGCATTGGTCTTATGTATGGCATTGATGTGCCATGTTCGAGTTGGGATGTTCAGATCAACAGTGTTTAGCTCTGAGTGCATGGTCCACTCACTGCCCAATCCCACCCAGGTGGAGTATGCATCCCCCACCCCAATCCCACCCAGGTGGAGTATGCATCCCCCCCCAAGCCACCCAGGTGGAGTATGCATCCCTCCCACCGATCAACCCCGATGCACTGCCATGGGCCAGTCAGGCAACTCACCAAGCAGCCAGGCACGTGGTCCAGCATGTCGCTCCATGTAGCGGGGTAGTGTGGAGTTACGCAGCACCATGGCATCATGTGAAGATCCGGGATCTCGGGTGCAGCAATGTGTGATGATCTTGCTGGAGTCACATACCATCTGCACATTGATGGAGTGGTATTGCTTGCGATTGCCGTACACCACCTCATTGGCATGAGGGGCCACCAATTCTACATGGGTGCAGTCGAGGGCACTGACACAATTGGGCATGCCTGCCAGTGCATGGAAGCCTACTTTTGTGTCAGCGAGCTCCTGGCCAGTCCATGGTAGGTAAATGTGGATGCTTGCATGCTTCAGGAGGGCATCAAGCACTTGGGTCAGCATGCGGGACAAGAGTGGTTTTGATATGCCATGCAGCTGCCCCACTGTGTGCTGGTAGGTGCCTGTGGCCAGGAAGTGGAGCACAGACACCACCTTTAGTAGAGGGGGGGATGGCAGTGCGTATTTCTATGAGGCTGATGATGTCATCGTGTATCATGTCCACAACCGGTACAGGGTGTGGATCTGCTCAGGGGTTAGATTGAATGGACTGGGTCTGATGCGAGGGATTGGTAGCTGCCTATGTGGTACTACTGGCTGCACTGGTGGAACTTGCTGGACCTGTCTCACCCTCCTTCTCCTCCTGCGGCTCCTCTGTGCTGCCTGTTGTTGTAGCTGTAGTTGTTGTTGCTGTTATTGCTGATGTTGAAGCAGTACAGGCATGTGCTCCAGCCCCATTATTGCAACAGCTAGTGGGATCATTTTGGTGTAGGAAGGGGTGTGATGTGTGGGTGTACTCTTTTTGTACTGGAACAGGCTCCATTGACTCCACCTCTGGTGATTGTGTGCACCTGTGGCAGTTGCCTGCACTGCAGGTTGCTATTTGCGTGTGGTCCATGATGCCTGTATTGCCGCCATCGTGCAGCCCTTAATTTCTGCCATTGGGATGCCGGTAAGTGCATGCCCACGTAATTTGTGATGTCCTCCTGTTAGTGGCATCCCGGTATTAGCGCCGTGAAGGGGCGCATGGACGCGCACATGCCGGTAAGAAGGGGCACGGTATGGGCGGTGGCGGTATTGGCGGGGTGTCGGCTCGTAATGGCGCGGACCCGTTATCGATGCCGTTCCGCCTTCCTTTTTTCATTACCTCCATACTCGGAATGAGGCCCCATAACTGCCAAAGAGTTGTATTGTCATCTGACACTCCCATGCAGCAACAATAATTGATGTAGGGGGGTAGTAAACGAGTTGGATTATGTGCACTCCTTAAACACTTCATTGTGCCAAACTCTACAGTGCTTGTGCATTGAGAAGCTTTCTGAGGTAATCTTCCTTGGGTTATCACAATGAAATGTCTTCTGCAGAGGTGACATTTTACATGGACCGGTTCCCACCTGACAGACGCAAACTCTGCCAAGCTGAAGTGGTCCCACACCCATAAATAGATGAGGAATGCTATGGATTGCAATATTTCATGATATGGCTTCAACCTCTTGAGGAAAGGCTGAGCTCACCATGGCCACTATGCATGGGTAGTCAATACTGCAGTGGCCCCAGTCTTCTCCCCCTGACCCATTGGTAGGGAAACCACCTGTGGATCCTCTGCCTAGCGCTCTTTCTTCAGTCTCCTGAAGCACCCCCATCCTCTCTCCCCACTTCCCTACATCTGCCTGCACCCCATGGCTACCACAACCTCCTCAGGATTAGCAGCCAATTCCTCATCATCATGTGATACCTGGCCTTCTTTATATAGAGTATTCCTTGCTGAAGCATCAGCTCTCCCTCCTCAACCAATAATATGTTAATCACTGTCTGCCTCACCTCAACCACTGTCTCTCCATCTTCATGCTTGGTCTCAACCTCCGTCATTCCCCTCTCACCCCAGCTGGCTCTTTAGGCTGACTAACTCAACCGCTGACTTGGAGGTTGAGGAGTAGTCCAGGTTCTAATATTTTCATATTACACTCAGAAGGATATGCCTAAATTGCCAATGTGCAAAACAAAATTACAGCTTAGGTGGGTAGGATGTCAGAGATGGCCTTGTACAAAACACAATACAAGTGACATAGACAAACAAAGGGATTTCACAAACACACAAATATTAGGCAAGGTGATTGAGCAGCATAGAAAGACTGCTCAGGTTCACAAAGGTTTGTCTAAAAACACACATGACATTTTTAATGTTTGGGGTGACACAAAGGGAATGGGGAAGTTCAAAAGGATGATTTTTTAAATGTGTATTAAATGGGACCTCACATATGGACTTGAACCCAGACGTTTTGCAAGGTTTAATACAGTGTACACAAACATGTGTCTGAGGGATTTTTAAAGCTGTGGGCAAAAAGCAAAAGGAAAATGGTGTAAACTCAAAACAATAATTATCAGAATTATTATTATCTTCTGGGGATTTTCTTCTAGCCTTGCAGAACCTTGCAGTGTCCCTGCCATTTGTCTCAGGGTCCTTGTGCCTTCACAGCCACGCCAGTCCTTTATTTGTCCTCCACGTTGCATGGTTTTAGAGAAGGGATAGAACCCCTACTGCTCTAGTCTAGTTGCAGGCTTTCAGGAGTTCACTGGCACTAGGGCCTTAGTCCAGTCAGTTGGGCTAACAGATGGCCATCAGGGAGGAGCTACCGTGAGAGAGAGATGAAAGGAGAGGCAGAGGAGAGTCCTTGCCAGCCTGCTTGATTTGGCAAACCCTGTTGTTCTCTCTACTCACCTCTCTACTCCTGGCCTAATGTTGTCACTTCTCCCATGTTGTGTTCCTGCCTATTTCCCCCCTGGTCTGCTGGAACTTGCCATACTGGTTAGCTTTTATGTGTATTTCCTACCCTGGGCCTCAAATATTGATCTACTCCTCCATGATACAGTCACCTGCACCTAGGGACGTCATTTCACCAAAATGGCAGGGGTAGCGGAAGTGGCTTCACATGACCCTTGACCCTCCCGGGAAGCGATGGAACACAACCTTTCACCCCTTGACAAAACAGGAAGTGGCATCAGATAGCATTGTTTCTAAGTACACTACAAACAAAAGCTTACAATATCACTGTAAAGTAATATCATTTTATACAAGAGTGGATCACTATATGTATCGTTAATAGTAATGCTTATAGGCCCATATTACCAAATTACTGTGTATGCAAGCAGATGTCCAAGGCCACATGATATTATCTGTTATTATATAGCACTTACGCTTAAGGGTTTCATATA
Organism: Ambystoma mexicanum; assembly: GCF_040938575.1. Classification (NCBI taxonomy): domain Eukaryota; kingdom Metazoa; phylum Chordata; class Amphibia; order Caudata; family Ambystomatidae; genus Ambystoma; species Ambystoma mexicanum. Next base: position 725,176,460 of record NC_090931.1, read on the forward strand.
GAACAAATATTCATAAAATATCAACCAACCTGTGTTGGTACTCATTTATCAACCTCAGCAGGATCAAAGGCTGAGTCGAACCTGGAGATCACACACACAATGCAGCAGCCAGTGCTCAACTCACTGAGGTATTTTACCAGGTATAGCTTTCAGAAAACCAGCCAATCCAGAAACAAAGACTCACATGCTGCTGGCCACAGCCCATGAGCACCAATTAAACAAAAAGAAAACATTGTTTTTTTAGTTTTTTTTAGGATTAGCAAGGGAGACCACAGGGTTAGCAAGGGAGACCTCAGGGGTCGCACTTGCGACCCCTGACAGCCCCTAAATGACTCCTCCTCTCTTTCAACAACTTGTCAATTAACTCACTGTTCCTTTGATCAATCTTTCTCTCTTTTTATCTCCACATTTTTTCTTCTTTGACCGCATATTGCTGGAGACAATCCTCCTCACCTTCAGTGGAACCTCCTTCCTAGTATTTCCTTTCTGGCTCTTCTGCGTGCCTCCCTCCCCATCCTCCTAGAGACCTCAGCCCCATTGCTAATGATCACTTAGGCTCACTGTCCCCCTGGTCTTTTATGAGGTCCTCTTTCATGCAACCCTCACTAAATCTCAACATTTCACAAGCCTCTTCAGTAACTATCCTCCTCCTCACAGTCACTACCACCTCCTGATGTTTCCACCTCCTCAGTACTACTTTTATCACCTGTTGCTGTAATCACCTGCTCCTACTCACTGTCATTACCACATCCAGATGAAACCATGTCCTCCTGGTCTCTGATGCAAATACCTCCTGCGCTTTAATCACTTCTACCTTAACATTGTCACCCACACCTCCTGCTCTGCCCACCTACCCCTTGACATAATCACAATCAGCTTTGGCTGTAACCATCTCATCCTTCTCCCAATCTCTGCCAACCTTTGTTATAATGACAACTTTGTCCTTTCATCTTAACAGTCTCCATTCCCACTCTACTTATCTGTTTAATGGTGCTCTTCCTGGACTGGGTTCTTAGTGCATGGGTACACCTGAGGTCTAGTAATTGAGACAGGATTGAGATTGGCTGCAGCTGCCAGGTGCATCTCACATCTCCCAGGCTCCAGGAGACTTGACCAAGCCTTTAATTGCCATGTTTGTGATCTTAGATTTTAGTCTACCCTCCCAGGTCCTCTTAGAGAGGTCTATTCAGGATCTAGGTCTCCTGTTTCTCTAGCATGTAAATGGTATGCTGGAAACATATGACATGATATGATATGGCATTTATAACGCGCCTATACACAAGTGTTCAAAGGCTCAATGAGGCAAGGGAGGGGAACAGAGGTTGGACAAAGACAACAATCTTACTAGGGCTAGTGACATTGAGATAGTGCAAGTGCAGGGGAGAGGGGAGGGGAAAAGTGCCAGGGGCAAGGGAGGAAGGGTGAGTGTCGCACATGGGATAAAAACAATAAGTAGTGCAGCCAGCAGGTGGCAAGTGCAAGGGTAAGTGCAGACAGCAGGTGTCCAATAAGTGCAGGTAAGGGGAAGTAGTGTTGCAGATACAGGCCCGAGTGCAGAGGTTGCGAGGGGACAGTGCAGGTGTGGGACTGGGCGAGCAGGGACCTGGGCACGAATTCAGAGGTTAGCCAGGTGACCAGTGCAGTATCAGATGGG